>NC_091991.1:105009212-105123572 GCF_044704955.1 Pristiophorus japonicus | reverse complement strand
GGGGGGGAAGAGAAGATGATGGGGGGGAAGAGAAGATGATGGGGGGGAAGAGAAGATGATGGGGGGGAAGAGAAGATGATGGGGGGGAGGAGAAGATGATGGGGGGGAAGAGAAGATGATGGGGGGGAAGAGAAGATGATGGGGGGGAAGAGAAGATGATGGGGGGGAAGAGAAGATGATGGGGGGGAAGAGAAGATGATGGGGGGGAAGAGAAGATGATGGGGGGGAAGAGAAGATGATGGGGGGGAAGAGAAGATGATGGGGGGGAAGAGAAGATGATGGGGGGGAAGAGAAGATGATGGGGGGGAAGAGAAGATGATGGGGGGGGAAGAGAAGATGATGGGGGGGAAGAGAAGATGATGGGGGGAAGAGAAGGGGGAGAGAAGATGATGGGGGGAGAGAAGATGATGGGGGGAAGAGAAGATGATGGGGGGGGGAAGAGAAGATGATGGGGGGGGAGAGAAGATGATGGGGGGGGGGGGAGAGAAGATGATGGGGGGGGGGAGAGAAGATGAATGGGGGGGGGAGAGAAGATGATGGGGGGGGGGAGAGAAGATGATGGGGGGGGGGGAGAGAAGATGATGGGGGGGGGGAGAGAAGATGATGGGGGGGGGAGAGAAGATGATGGGGGGGGGAGAGAAGATGATGGGGGGGGGAGAGAAGATGATGGGGGGGGGGAGAGAAGATGATGGGGGGGAGAGAAGATGATGGGGGGGGAGAGAGGGGGGGGGAGAGAAGATGAGAGAAGATGATGGGGGGGGGAGAGAAGATGATGGGGGGGGGGGAGAGAAGATGATGGGGGGGGGGGGAGAGAAGATGATGGGGGGGGGGAGAGATGATGATGGGGGGGGGGAGAGAAGATGATGGGGGGGGGGGGAGAGAAGATGATGGGGGGAGGGGGGAGAGAGGGGGAGAGAAAAGATGATGGGGGGGGGGGGGGAAGAGAAGATGATGGGTCGGGGGGGGGGGGAAGAGAGAAGATGATGGGGGGGGGAGAGAAGATGATGGGGGGGGGAAGAGAAGATGATGGGGGGGGAAGAGGAGATGATGGGGGGATGGGGGGGAAGAGGAGATGATGGGGGGATGGGGGGGAAGAGGAGATGATGGGGGGATGGGGGGGAAGAGGAGATGATGGGGGGATGGGGGGATGGGGGGGAAGAGGAGATGATGGGGGGGGAAGATGATGGGGGGATGGGGGAGAGAAGATGATGATGGGGGCTGGGGGAGAGAGATGATGATGTGGCGGGGGGGGGAATTAGATGATGTGGGGGGGGGGGGGGGAAGAGAAGATGATGGGGGGAGAAGATGATGGAGGGGCGGGGGAGAGAAGATGATGGGGGGGGGAGGGGGGGAGGGAGAGAAGGGGATTGGGGGGGAGGGGGGGATGGGTGGTAGAGAAGATGATTGGGGGGGTGAAGAAACATAGAAAATAGGTGCGGGAGTAGGCCATTCGGCCCTTCGAGCCTGCACCACCATTCATAAGATCCTGGCTGATCATTCACCTCAGTACCCCTTTCCTGCTTTCTCTCCATACCCCTTGATCCCTTTAGCCGTAAGGGCCATATCTAACTCGCTCTTGAATATATCCAATGAACTGGCATCAACAACTCTCTGCGGCAGGGAATTCCACAAGTTAACAACTCTCTGAGTGAAGAAGTTTCTCCTCATCTCAGTCCTAAATGGCCTACCCCTTATTCTAAGACCTAGTCCCCTGGTTCTGGACTTCCCCAACATCGGGAACATTCTTCCCGCATCTAACCTGTCCAATCCCGTCCCGTCAGAATCTTAAACGTTTCTATGAGATCCCCTCTCATCCTTCTAAACTCCAGTGTATAAAGGCCCAGTTGATCCAGTCTCTCCTCATATGTCAGTTCAGCCAACCCTGGAATCAGTGTGGTGAACCTTCGCTGCACTCCCTCACTCCCCAGCCTAATCTCACGTTCCAACTCTTGGTCTGTAGCCTTGTATGTTAAGGCACTTCAATTACATAAGAAATAGGAGTAGGCCATCTGGCCCCGCGAGCCTGCTCCGCCATTCATAGGCAGTCCCTCGAAGTTCAGTAAGATCATGGCTGATCTGATCTTGGCCTCAACTCCACTTCTCTGCCCACTCCACATAACCCTTGACTCTCTCATATCTCAAACAACCGTCTATCTCTACCTTAAATATATTCAATGACCCAGCCTCCAAAGCTCTCGGGTATAGAATTCCAAAGATACACGACCCTCAGAGAAGAAATTCCTCCTCATTTCCGTTTTAAATGGGCGACCCCTTATTCTGAGACTAGTTCTAAATTCACCCACAACAGGAAACATCCTCTCTGCATCTACCCTGTCAAGCTCCCTCAGAATCTTATATGCATCAATAAGATCACCTCTCAGTCTTCTAAACTCCACTGAGTGTAGACTAAACCTGCTCAACCTTTCAGATGGCAACCCCTTCATCTTGGGAATCAACCTTGTGAACCTTCTCTGAACTGCCTCCAATGCAAGTATATCCCTCCTTGAATAAGACCAAAACAATACGCAGTTCTCCAGGTGTAGTCTCACCAATACCCTGTACGGTTGTACACCTGTGACAGAGACTGTAATTCCCATATTGGACTGTACAGTCACCCAAGAGCTCACTTTTAGAGCGGAAGCAAGTCTTCCTTGATTTCGAGGGACTGCCTATGATGATGATGTACAGTTGTAGCAGGACTTCTCTGCTTTTATACTTCTTTGCAATAAAGGCCAACATTCCATTTGCTTTCCTAATTACTTGTTGTACCTGGATGCTAACTTTGAGTTGCATGTACAAGGACCCCCCTCTGCACTGGAACATTTTTTATATCACTCCCCATTTAAATAATAATTTGCTTTTTTATTTTTCCTACCCAAGTGGATAACTTCACATTTTCCCACATTATATTCCATCTGCCAAATTTTTGCCCACTCATTTAGCCTATCTATATCACTTTGCAGATTCTTTGTATCCTCCTCACAACTCGCTTTCCCACCTATCTTTGTATCATCAGCAAATTTGGCTACATTACACTCGGTCCCTTCATCCAAGTCATTAATTGTAAATAGTTGAGGCCCCAGCACAGATCCCTGTGGCACCCCACTAGTTACAGTTTGCCAACTGAAAATGACCCATTTATCCAGGCTCTCTGTTTTCTGTTAGTCCATCTTTAGTCCCATTAGTTTGCCTAGTACTTTTTCTCTAGTGATAATGATTGTTTTAAATTCCTCCCCACCCCCCCCCATAATTATCAATTTTTGAGATGCCTTTAGTGTCTTCTACAGTGAAGACCAATACAAAATATTTGTTCAAAGTCTCTGTCATTTCCCTGTCTCCCATTATTAATTCCTCAGTCTCATCCTTTAAGGGACCAACGTTTACTTTAGCTACTCTCTTCCTTTTTAAGATACCTGTAGAAGCTCTTGCTGTCTGTTTTTATATGCATTCAAGTGCATATCCAAGTACTTTTTACATGTGACGAGGGTTTCCGCCCCTACCACCCTTTCAGGCAGCAAGTTCCAGACCACTAACACCCCGAGTGAAATAAGTTCTCAACTTCCCTGTAACCTTTTGACCAATTATTTTAAATCTATGCCCCCCGGTTATTGACCTCTCTGGTAAGGGAAATAGGTTCTTCCTATCCATGCCCCTCAATTAAATCTGCCCTCCGCCTCCTCTGCTCCAAAAAAAACCCCAGCCTATCATGTCTTTCCTTATCACGAAAATTCTCCAGTCCTTGTAAATCTCCTCTCTAATGCAATCACATTTTTCCTGTAATGTGGTGACCAGAACTGTATTCAGTACTCCAGCTGTGGCCTAACTAGTGTTTTATACAGTTCAAGCATAACCTCCCTGCTCTTGTATTCTATGCCTCAGCTAACATATGCCTTCTTAATCACCTTATCTATGTGTCCTGCTACCTTCAGGGATCTGTGGCTATGCACTCCACACTTCTCAGTATCCCACCATATATTGTGTATTCATTTGCCATGTTAGCCCTCCCCAAACGCATTACCTCACACGTCTCTGGATTGCATTCCATTTGCCACTTTTTTGACCACCTGACCACTCCATTGAAATCTTCCTGCAGTCTACAGCTTTCTTCCTCAACCACACGGCCTATTATTTCATCATCTGGAAACTTCTTAAGCAACCCCCTACAGTGAAGACTAAATCATTGATGCAAGGGACCTAGTACTGAGCCCTGCAGAACCCCACTGGAAACAGCCTCTGATGATCAAATTTGCCACTTTTCCTTGGATCCCATGGGCTTAACTTTGCTGACCAGTCTGCCTTGTAAAAAGCCTTGCTAAAATCCATGTAGGCTACATTAAATGAGTTATCCTCATCAACCCTCCTCAAAAAATTCAATCAAGTTAGTCAGACACGCCATTCCTTTAACAAATCCGTGCTGACTGTCCTTGATTAATCTGTGCCTTTCTAAATGACGAATAATACTGTCCCTCAGTATTTTTTCCAAAAACTTGCCCACCATCGACGTGAGGTTGATTGGCCTGTAATTAATCGGTCTATCCCTTTCTCACTTTTTAAACAATGTTACAACATTAGCAGTCCTTCAGTCGTCCAGCACCATGCCTGTAACCAGAGAGGATTGGAAAATTATGGTCAGAGCCTTCACTATTTCCTCCCTTGCTTTTCTTAACAGCCTGAGTTACATTTCATCCGGGCCTGGCGATTTATCTTCTTTCAAAATGCTAAACCCCCTAATATTTTCTCTCTTACTATCTTTATCTCATCTAACATTTCACACTCCTATTCAACTACAATGTCTGCATTGTCCCTCTCTTTTATGAAGACAGACTCAAAGTATCCATTAAGAACCATACCCGCGTCTTCTGCCTCAACACACAGGTTATCTTTTTGGTCTTGAATAAGCCTTACTCTTTTAGTTATCCTCCTAATTTTTTAGCATTTATTAAAAAACTTTGTATTTTCCTTGGTTTTACTTGCCAATATTTTTTCATGCCCTCTTTGCTTTCCTAATTTCCTTTTTTAATTTTACTTCTGCACTTTCTATATTCCTCTATGCTTTATGCAGTATTTAGCTCTTGGTATCCGACACAAGCTTTCCTTTTTGCCTTATCTTTGGGAGTCTCACCCTTTTACTTCTCGGCGCACAAATGTGCATGCACCGAAAGCTGGCTCTTGTCAACTGTCAAAAAGTCTTTTGACAGTTCCAACGCAACCCCGGGCGAAGGGCCTTCGCAGGCAGAGATTTTGGCTATTTGCCCCAACTCTTGCCCAGCGAATGTCCTTCAAACTCAAACTTGGCAAAAACAAGTGTAAAGCCTGCTTTTACCGGCGTAAGAGCTTTAAAATATAGAAAAATTATTTTTACATATTAAAACATATTGAATTTTTCAAGGAGGCAACCAGGAGGGCCGAGGGTAGTGCATACGATGTAGTATATATGGACTTTAGCAAAACTTTTGATAAGGTACCACGTGGTAGACTGGTCACGAAGGTTAAAGCCCATGGGATCCAGGGCAAAGTGGCAAGTTGGATCCAAAATTGGCTTAAAGGTAGGAAATAAAGGGTAATGGTTGATGGATGTTTTTGTGACTGGAAGGATGTTTCCAGTGGGGTTCCACAAGACTCAATACTGGGTCCCTTGCTTTTTGTGATACATATCAATGATTTAGATTTGAAGATAGGGAGTATGATCAAGAAGTTTGCAGACGACATTAAAATGCACTGTGTGGTTGATAATGTAGAGGAAAATCATGGACTGCAGGAGGATATCAATCTACTGGTCATTTGGGCAGAGTAGTGACAAATGGAATTTAATTCAGAGAAGTGTGAGGTAATGCACTTTGGGAAGGCTAATAAGGAAAGGGTATACATATTTAACAGTGTAGGTGAACAAAGGGACCTTGGAGTGCTTGTCCACAGATCCCTGAAAGTAGCAGGGATCTGTGGACAAGATAGTTAATAAGATGGTTAAGATAGTTAATAAGGCATACGGAATGCTTGCCTTTATTGGCCGAGGCATAGAATATAAGAGCAGAGAGGTTATGCTTAAATTGTATAATACTCTGGTTAGGCCACAACTGGAGTATTGCGTTCAGTTCTGGTCGCCGTATTATAGGAAGGATGTGATTGCACTAGAGAGGGTGCAGAGGAGATTTATTAGGATGCTACCTGGAATGGAGAATCTTAGTTATGAGGACAGATTGGATAGGCTGGGTTTGTTCTCATTGGAACAGAGGAGGTTGAGAGGAGACCTCATTGAGGTATAGAAAATATTGAGGGGCCTCGACATAGTGGATAATAAGGGTCTATTTCCATTGGTGGAGGGGTCTATTACAAGGGCGCATAGTTTTAAGGTGGTTGGTGGAAGGTTTAGAGGGGACTTGAGGGGGACTTCTTTATGCAGAAGGTTGTGGGGATATGGAACTCGTTGCCTGGAAGAGTGGTGGATGCAGAAACCCTCACCACTTTTAAGAGATGGTTGGATGGGCATTTAAGTGCAGTAACCTGCAGGGTTACAGACCTAGAGCTGGTAATTGGGATTAGACTGGATGACCTTTTGTTGGATGGAACAAATATAATGGTAAGTACTGCAGGGAATAGAATACGGCCAGGGTGATCTCCTGGATGGGTCGGAGAGGAATTTTCCCAGATTTTTCCCCCCCAATTGGCCTGGGTTTTCATCTGGTTTTTTGCCTCTCCCAGGAGATCGCATGGCTCCGGTTGGGGTGGAGTGTAGATTGTTGCAGTGCAAGGGGTGTCGCAGTTGTGTGGGGCGGACTGGTTGGGCCGGATGCTCTTTATCTTTCTGCCATTGTTCATAGGTTTATAGCTAACTTTCAGGGCT
This sequence comes from Pristiophorus japonicus, assembly GCF_044704955.1. Classification (NCBI taxonomy): domain Eukaryota; kingdom Metazoa; phylum Chordata; class Chondrichthyes; family Pristiophoridae; genus Pristiophorus; species Pristiophorus japonicus. The sequence continues at coordinate 105,116,731 of NC_091991.1, read as the reverse complement.
GCTGACCTAGGGCCGTGTGGCCAAAATGGCCTCCTTCTGCTCTGTAAATTTCGATTTTTCTATATTAAAGAAATTCAAAAAATAAAACTTTTTGTCTAAAATATTTAATTAGATTCAATTTAAATTAATTTTAAATGTGAAGTGTTTTTCTTATTTATTTAAAATGTGTGTGTTTGTGTTTTTGGGGGTATCCCCATTCACAGAAACGATGATATCCGTACAAATGAAACTGACCATTACTGTGAATGGAAATATGCCATTTTCATTGGTTTGTCCGGCCCACGTGATTTCAGGCTGCACATATGTTCCTGGAATACGTGGGCCTCGGCGCTGGACTGCGAACGGAGGCCTCAGACCGCAAGTCTACATTCCTCCGGGACCACCAGGTACTTTCGTTTATAAAAAAAAATTGGTCGAAGGCATCCGGCTGCAATTTCTGGGCCAATATAAAATAACTGCAAATTATCATTGTAACCAATGTTCCCTTTAAGCACTCCAGGGATCCCACACAGTCTGTGAGCTGGCTTTTAAATTGGAAAAAAACGCACATAGACAGACTTCTGAATGGGCTGGGCAGACTTTTGATTGGGCCGCACGGCCCAAAAAGAAAATTACAGGGAATATTGATTGTCACCACGTAAAGATTACTCTTTCCATTCTCCAATGCCCGGAGAAAACAAAAGATCACTATTGCTGTGGATGTTTACATTAAAAGGGTTATTCAAAGTTCCCTGGACACCTAAAATACATGTTAATTTGGACAGTATCTAAAACTATGATTAGAGTTTTATTTTGGTGCACTGGGATTAGCTTAATGTTCAAAGGGATCACAATGACCTGGAAGACTTTAAAGCAGAGTAAAAAAATACAAAGAATTAGAACGAATTAATCAAATCACCATGTAACATACATAATGCATTGCATAATATGGTCATCAAAATCATAAAAAGATAGGAAAATGTGGTTGCTCAGGTTAAGCAGCTCATAACGACAGCTAGAGATACCTGTCAATCAAACTCATCAGCTTCAATTGGAAGTGTTTTGCATTTCTGAATCAGATGTCTACCTGGAACTGGCAGAATCTAACTCATTACATTTTAATTGTAACCTCCTGCCAGTCAGTCAGAACGGTGATTCAAATAACAGTGAAATCCAGTGATCAGCACTTCCTCCATTTCATTAAAACTAGAAATAACCCTACTTTGGCACATTGAATCTTTACTGGAAGATTTTTTTTTTATTCGATCTGTGGGAATGCATCACTGTGAATGGCAGAGTACACCTGGAATGATTACAAAGATAAAATATAATCTAGCGATTGAGGTGACTTTGTAAATATTAACAGTACAATGAAGCTTTTTACAGCTATCCGAAATGAAAAAATGAGCACAACCTTAAAATTAAATCTATATACTTTTTTGCCAATGACATTCATTGTGCCTTTTTAAGGTACTCCAATTGATGCATCCATTTTGAACAATATAAGATTGTGATGTTTTCAGTGCAAGTTTATTGAGCGATTGAAACAACATTATGATATCAAAGTAATAAGCACAACTATGTCCAAAGAGCATTTAAAAAAAACACAAGTCTGAATCTCAAATAGTTAACGTCAGCAGAAAATGCCTTAAATGTCACATGGCATGCCTTAAAACACTTTCACGTGCTTGTTATCTGTATGGGGGGAGGAGGGAGGAGGGAGGGGGAGGAGGGAGGAGGGCGTCTGATTATAGAATGAAGCCCAAGGCTGGAAACAAGCAAACAGATGAAAAGAGGCTTGATCCGTCACATGATGTAGACTGAAATGGTGTGAATTTTTTAAGTAATAATTCATTTGATTCCAGAAAATGGAGCATCTGCCTTGTATGTATTAATAAAACAAGGGATTACTGAGGTGCAGTAACCATGGCTCGATGCAGAATCTTCCACCCAATTAGGTGAATCACATTTTTACGCTTTTGAACATTTAGCTTAGTGTTCCACAGTTTACACCTGCTGACTTAATACCAAGTGCACATTATTTTATAAGCTAGTTCCTGGCGGTTGTGCACAGATGTCAATGGGTTTTCTGAACCTGAAAAGTCAATGTGTGGGTTGACGTCAAGACCACCAAAAGGTACCATAAGAACATAAGAATTAGGAACAGGAGTAGGCCATCTAGCCCCTCGAGCCTGCTCCGCCATTCAATAAGATCATGGCTGATCTGGCCATGGACTCAGCTCCACTTACCCGCCCTCTCCCCGTAACCCTTAATTCCCTTATTGCTTAAAAATCTATCTATCTGTGACTTGAAAACATTCAATGAGCCAGCCTCAACTGCTACCATGTCCACACTGACATCACTCATGCCAACAAGAAACTGCTTTAATTTAACAGTCATATCTCATACATTGGAAAAATAACCAAGAAGCATTACAAATAGCCCCCACCCACTTCCACCAAAAACATTTTTTTTTAAGTCTCCACTAAATTTCATGAAAGTACTTTTCTGTTTTTACCTTTTCCAGTTTGTCGAAATGCTCCTTCAGGAACTTCATTGGGCGGTCAGGCTTTGCGATGCAGAGGCTGACGATGCATTCCTTCAGGATTTGCTGGATGTTGTGCTTCTGGACGTAAACTTCGCATCCCTTCAAGCTCTCATCTTCCTCCAGATTCGAAGACGCCATTTTTTAGCAGCTTTTATGTATATAAAAAAGAGAATGGGATTATTGTATGTTTCTCCCCTAGAATCTCTCTGTCTCTCTCTCTGACACACAGCGGCAGCAGCAGGCCCTAGTGATGATACATGCGAAGTGAGAGATGAGGGGGACAATGTGAGGTGGTGTGCCAGCCCAGGGTGAGGGTGATACCCGCTGCTGTGGGCAATGGGGGCGCAGCGCACGCCGGCCAACCGGCTAGCCTTTAAACAACAACAACAAACGGACAACAATGCGATGGCGGGAAGCCGGCCGGTGGGCGCGCGGTACCTGGCGGCTCGCGGCTCGCGCCTCTCCTCCTGTCCCCGCCCAGCGCTCACGGTGATGCTGCACTGTCCGCGAGCCCGAGCTGCACCTGCGCACACTCTGTGCGCGTGTGTGTATGGTGTGCGTGCGCGCAGCCACGTGCCCACGCACGCACACTGTTGCCGCTGCCGCTGCCCAACATCAATCAATCGAACCCGGGAGGTTCGTGTGGCGCTCTCCTGCAAACGCTCTTTCTTCGCTCGCACCACTTTGCAACACTCACTACTTAGAGATTTATTGTCACGAATGAAGGGGGAAAAAAATGCATAAAATGCTGCGAATCTGAAATAAAACAAAACATATCTCTGGAAAGCACAGCGGGTCAGGAAGGGCAGTTGATGTTTCAGGTGTCTTGACTTGTGTTGGTGCATTTCACTCTTGGGGAGGGTGTCGGTGAATGCACAGCACGAGGTTTCAACGGCTTTGCAGTGTATGCCATTGCTTTTGCTCATAAAGCTCACTCCTAACATTATCTATCAAATCAAGAGCTCCGATTCTCGTCCAAAAGCAAAATACTGCAGATGCTGCAAATCTGAAATAGAAACGGAAAATATTGGAAATACTCAGCAAGTCAGACAGCTTCTGTGGAGAGAGAAACAGAGTTAACGTTTAACCCTCAAAGCCTCCCTGATAAAGTGCAACATCCCCACTGACACCTGGGAGTCCCTGGCTAAAGACCGTCCTAAGTGGAGGAAGTGCATCCGGGAGGGCGCTGAGCACCTCGAGTCTCATCGCCGAGAGCATGCAGAAACCAAGCACAGGCAGCGGAAGGTGCGTGCAGCAAACCAGTCCCACCCACCCGTTCCTTCAACCACTGTCTGTCCCACCTGTGACAGGGACTGTGGTTCTTATATTGGACTGTTCAGCCACCTAAGGACTCATTTTAAGAGTGGAAGCAAGTCTTCCTCGATTCCGAGGGACTGCCTATGATATGAATGCTCCAGGTGTATCGACTTGTGTTGGTGCATTTCAATCTTGGGGTGGCGGTAGATGAATGCACAACACCAGATTTCAATGGCTTTGCAGTGACAAGGTCCCACACAAGAGATTGGTGTGCTAAATCAAAAAACATGGTATTGGGGGTAATGTACTGACATGGATAGAGAATTGGTTGGCAGAGAGAAAGCAGAGAATCGGGATAAAGGGGTCCTTTTCAGAATGGCAGGCAGTGACTAGTGGAGTGCCGCAGGGTTCAGTGCTGGGACCCCAGCTCTTTACAATATACATTAATGATTTAGATGAAGGAACTGAATGTAATATCTCCAAGTTTGCAGATGACACTAAGCTGGGTGGCGGTGTGAGCTGTGAGGAGGACGCTAAAAGGCTACAGGTTGACTTGGACAGGTTAGGTGAATGGGCAAATGCATGGCAGATACAGTATAATGTGGATAAATGTGAGGTTATCCACTTTGGGGCAAAAACACAAAGGCAGAATATTGTGTTCCTTACACAGATGAGGCTGCACACAGGGAAGTTAAAGTAACAGTGACCTCAATCTTTAATAAGACACTCCAGAGTGACGAACAGGCCTTAGCGGCCGGCTTATATACAGTGCTCCCAAGGGATGCTGGGACCCATTGGGACTTCAGGGGATGAGCTCCCTGGTGGTGGAACATGGGAGTGCATGCTTTACAGATACACAACATCACTCCCCACCAAAGTCAAAGTGAAAACTATTTACAAGGTGAGGGGTTCGGGAGTCTTTCGTTCCCTGGTGGATCGCCTCGGTACAGGTGTGTTGGCTGTGCCCTCGCTGGGCTGGCGTGTTGTTGGCCCTGCAGGGCTGCAAGGTGAGCCTGGCCTTGCTGGGCTGTTGGACGTGATGGGTTCGATTTCCTGGTCTGGCGTGGTGTCGTTGAACCTTTGGGTGTGTGTTGTGGGCTCGAAAAAGGTGGTGTCTGCTGTGGGTTGTTCAGGGCAGTCTGTAAACCGCAGCCTCGTTTGGTCCAGGTGCTTTCTGCAAATTTGTCCATTGTCTAGTTTGACTACAAACACCCTACTCCCTTCTTTAGCTATCACCATGCCCGCGATCCACTTGGGACCATGTCCATAGTTTAGCACATACACAGGTTCATTCAGATCAATTTCCCGTGACACAATGGCGCGACAACCGTTTACATTTTGTTGCTGCCGCCTGCTTTCTATCTGATCATGCATATTGGGGTGAACCAGTGAAAGTCTGGTTTTAAGTGTCCTTTTCAGGAGTAGCTCAGCCGGGGGCACCCTGTGAGCGAGTGGGATCTCGTGCGGTAGCTGAGCAGTACTCAGGACAGGCGGGTTTGGAGTGAGCCTTCTGTGACTCGCTTAAGGCGCTGTTTGATGGTTTGTACTGCCCGCTCTGCCTGCCCATTGGAGGCTGGTTTAAACGGGGCCGAGGTGACATGTTTGATCCCATTGCGGGTCATGAATTCTTTAAATTCGGCACTGGTGAAACATGGCCCGTTGCCACTGACCAATATGTCAGGCAGGCCGTGGGTGGCAAACATGGCCCTCAGGCTTTCAATGGTGGCAGTGGCGGTGCTTTCCAACATTATTTCACCTTCAATCTGTTGTGTATCTGTAAGGGACATCGAGATGGGAATAGTGCAATCAAGCAGACGCAGCATGGATTCATGAAGGGGAAATCATGTTTAACTAATTTACTGGAATTCTTTGAGGATATAACGAGCATGGTGGATAGAGGTGTACCGATGGATGTGGTGTATTTAGATTTTCAAAAGGCATTCGATAAGGTGCCACACAAAAGGTTACTGCAGAAGATAAAGGTACGTGGAGTCAGAGGAAATGTATTAGCATGGATAGAGAATTGGCTGGCGAACAGAAAGCAGAGAGTCGGGATAAATGGGTCCTTTTCGGGTTGGAAATCGGTGGTTAGTGGTGTGCCACAGGGATCGGTGCTGGGACCACAACTGTTTACAATATACATAGATAACCTGGACGAGGGGACAGAGTGTAGTGTAACAAAATTTGCAGATGACACAAAGATTAGTGGGAAAGCGGGTTGTGTGGCGGAAACAGAGAGGCTGCAAAGAGATTTAGATAGGTTAAGCGAATGGGCTAAGGTTTGGCAGATGGAATACAATGGCGGAAAGTGTGAGGTCATCCACCTTGGGAAAAAAAACAGTAAAAGGGAATATTATTTGAATGGGGAAAAATTACAACATGCTGCAGTGCAGAGGGACCTGGTGGTCCTTGTGCATGAATCCCAAAAAGTTAGTTTGCAGGTGCAGCAGGTTATCAGGAAGGCGAATGGAATGTTGGCCTTCATTGCGAGAGGGATGGAGTACAAAATCAGGGAGGTCCTTCTGCAACTGTATAGGGTATTGGTGAGGCCACATCTGGAGTACTGCGTGCAGTTTTGGTCACCTTACTTAAGGAAGGATATACTAGCTTTGGAGGGGGTACAGAGATGATTCATTAGGCTGATTCCGGAGATAAGGGGGTTACATTATGATGATAGATTGAGTAGACTGGGTCTTGACTTTTTGGAGTTCAGAAGGATGAGGGGTGATCTTATAGAAACATTTAAAATAATGAAAGGGATAGACAAGATAGAGGCAGAGAGGTTGTTTCCACTGGTCAGGGAGACTAGAACTAGGGGACACAGCCTCAAAATACGGGGGAGCCAATTTAAAACCGAGTTAAGAAGGAATTTCTTCTCCCAGAGGGTTGTGAATCTGTGGAATTCTCTGCCCAGGGAAGCAGTTGAGGCTAGCTCATTGAATGTATTCAAGTCACAGATAGATAGATTTTTCACCAATAAGGGAATTAAGGGTTATGGGGAGCAGGCGGGTAAGTGGAGCTGAGTCCACGGCCAGATCAGCCATGATCTTGTTGAATGGCGGAGCAGGCTCGAGGGGCTAGATGGCCTACTCCTGTTCCTAATTCTTATGTTCTTATGTTCTTATAGGATGCACTCCCATGTTCTGCCACCAGGGAGCTCATCCCCTGCAGTCCCAAGGGATCCCAGCAACCCTTGGGAGCACTGTATATAAGCCGGCCCCTAAGGCCTGTTCCTTACTCTGGAGTGTCTTATTAAAGACTGAGGTCACTGTTACTTTAACCTCCCTGTGTGCAGCCTCATCTGTGTTAGGAACACAATAACTGGCGACGAGAATACGAATCCAATGAAAAGGTGCAGCAAACTGTGGGCATCCTGGCGAGGTTCTCGGAGGGTGAGGACTGGGAAGCCTATGTCAAACGGCTAGACCAGTACTTTGTAGCCAACGAGCTGGACGGAGAAGGAAGCGCTGCAAAAAGGAGAGCGGTCCTCCTCACGGTCTGCGGGGCACCGACCTACAGCCCCAGGAAGAATCTTCTGGCTCCGGTGAAACCCACAGATAAGTCGAATGAGGAGCTGTGTACACTGGTTTGGGAGCATCTTAACCCGAGGGAGAGCGTGCTGATGGCAAGGTATCGGTTCTACACGTGCCAGTGATTTGAAGGTCAGGAAGTGGTGAGCTACGTCGCCGAGCTAAGGTGACTTGCAGGACAATGTGAGTTTGATGGCTACCTGGAGCAAATGCTCAGAGACTTTTTTGTACTGGGCACTGGCCACGAGACCATCCTACGTAAACTTTTGACTGTAGAGACACCGACCCTCAGTAAGGCCATTGCGAAAGCACAGGCATTTGTATCCACCAGTGATAACACCAAACAAATCTCTCAGCACACAAGTGTTAGCAATGTTCATAAATTAACTGGAACTGTGTTTGCGAGCAGAAATGTACAGGGCAGAAACCACGAGTCTGCAACTGCCAGCAGGCCTCAGGTGACCCACATGACGCAGATTCCCAACAAAGGATGAATGCAACGCAATTCACACCTTGTTGGCGTTGTGGAGGCCTCCATTCAGCCTATTCATGCTGCTTCAAAGAGTATGTTTGCAAGAGCTGTGGAACAATGGGGCACCTCAAACAAGCTTGCAAACGAGCTGCAAGCTCTGCAAAACCTGCTAACCACCACGTGGCAGAGGAAGATCGGTCCATGGTGGATCAAAGCAATTTTGAGCCTCAGAGAGAGGAGGCAGATGATAAAGTACACTGGGTGCACACATTTTCGACAAAATGTCCACCTATAATGCTAAATGTAAAATTGAATGGCTTACCCATAGCCATGGAACTAAACACTGGCGCTAGCCAATCCATCATGAGTAAAAAGATGTTTGAGAGACTGTGGTGCAACAAGGCATTCAGACCAGCGCTGAGCCCCATCCACACGAAACTGAGAACGTACACCAAAGAGCTTATCACTGTCCTGGGCAGCACCATGGTCAAAGTCACCTACAAGGGCACGGTGCACGAACTGCCACTCTGGATTGTCCCGGGCGATGGCCCCACACTGCTTGGAAGGAGCTGGCTGGACAAAATCCGCTGGAACTGGGATGACATCCGAGCGCTATCACATGTCGATGAGGCCTCATGTACCCAGGTTTTTAACAAATTTCCTTCCTTTTTGAGCCAGGCATTGGAAACGTTTCCGGGGTGAAGGTGCGGATCCACTTGGTCCCAGAAGCACGACCCATACACCACAAGGCGCGAGCGGTACCTCACATGATGAGAGAGAAAGTGGAAATCGAGCTGGACAGGCTGCAACGCGAGGGCATCATCTCCCCAGTGGAATTCATTGAGTGGGCCAGCCTGATTGTTCCAGTGCTCAAAAGTGATGGCACGGTCAGGATTTGCGGCGATTATAAAATAACTATTAATCGTTTCTCACTACAGGACCAATACCCGCTACCTAAGGCAGACGACCTATTTGCAAAGCTGGCAGGAGGCAAGACGTTCACCAAGCTCGACCTGACTTCGGCCTACATGACGCAGGAGCTGGAAGAGTCTTCGAAGGGCCTCACCTGCATCAATACCCTCAAGGGACTTTTCATCTACAATAGATGCCCGTTTGGAATTCGGTCAGCTGCAGTGATCTTCCAGAGAAACATGGAGAGCCTACGCAAGATGGTATCACATACGGTGGTCTTTCAGGATGACATATTGGTCATGGGTCAGGACACCGCCGAGTACCTACAAAACCTGGAGGAGATCGCGTAGGGCTGCGGCTGAAGAGGTCGAAATGCGTCTTCATGGCAACAGAAATGGAGTTTTTGGGGAGAAAGATCACGGCCCACAGACGCCAAGACAGAGGCTATCAGGAACGCGCCCAGGCCACAGAACGTCACGGAGCTGCGGTCGTTTCTGCGACTCCTCAACTATTTTGGTAACTTCCTATCGGGGTTAAGCACCCTTTTAGAGCCCCTACATGTGTTATTGCGCAAAAGTGAGAACTGGGTTTGGGGAAAAAAACCAAGTAATTGCTTTTGAGAAAGCCAGAAACATTTTATGCTGCAACAAGCTGGAAACCGATCACAAGCCCCTCACATCCCTGTTCGCTGAAAACAAGGGGATAAATACTAATGCCTCAGCCCACATACAAAGATGGGCACTCGTGCTATCAGTGTATAACTATACCATCCGCCACAGGCCAGGCTCCGAGAACTGTGCGGATGCTCTCAGTCGGCTACCTTTGCCCACCACGGGGGTGGAAATGGCGCAGCCTGCAAACTTGTTGATGGTGGCGCAGCCCGCAGACTTGTTGATGGTCATGGAAGTGTTTGAAAATGATAAATCACCTGTCACGGCCCGCCAGATTAGGACTTGGACCAGCCAAGATTCTCTGCTATCCCGCGTAAAAAACTGTGTACTGCATGGGAGCTGGGCCAGCATCCCCGTTGAAATGCAAGAGCCAATCAAGCCGTTCCAGCGGTGAAAGGATGAGCTGTCCATTCAGGCAGACTGCCTGTTGTGGGGTAACCGCGTAGTACTACCCAAAAAGGGCAGGGAGACGTTCATCTCAGATCGCCACAGCACACACCCGGGTATAGTAATGATGAAAGCGATAGCCAGATCCAACCTGTGGTGGCCCGGTATCGACTCTGACTTCGAGTCATGTGTACGGCAATGCAGCGTATGTGCTCAGTTAAGCAATGCGCCCAGAGAGGCACCATTAAGTTTGTGGTCCTGGCCCTCCAGACCATGGTCGAGGATCCATGTCGACTATGCGGGCCCGTTTCTCGGTAAAATGTTCCTGGTGGTGGTGGATGCTTTTTCAAAATGGATTGAATGTGAAATAATGTCGGGAAGCACCACCACCGCCACCACTGAAAGCCTGAGGGCCATGTTTGCCACCCACGGCCTGCCTGACATACTGGTCAGTGACAACGGGCCATGTTTCACCAGTGCCAAATTTAAAGAATTCATGACCTGCAATGGGATCAAACATGTCACCTCGGCCCCATTTAAACCAGCCTCCAATGGGCAGGCAGAGCGGCCAGCACAAACCATCAAACAGAGCCTTAAACGGGTCACAGAAGGCTCACTCCAAACCCGCCTGTCCCGAGTACTGCTCAGCCAACCCACAAGCCCCCGGCTGAGCTATTCATGAAAAGGACACTTAAAACCAGACTCTCACTGATTCACCCCAACCTGCATGATCAGGTAGAGAGCAGGCGGCAGCAACAAAATGTAAACGATAGTCACGCCACTGTATCACGGGAAATTGATCTGAATGACCCTGCGTATGTGCTAAACTATGGACAACACGCCAGCCCAGCGAGGGCACAGCCAACACACCAGAACAGACATTTGTACCGAGGCGGTCCATCAGGGAAAGAAAGGCTCCCGGCCGCCTCACCTTGTAATAAGCTTTCACTTTGACTTTGCGGGGGGTGAGTGATGTTGTAGAAACATAGAAACATAGAAAATAGGTGCAGGAGTAGGCCATTCGGCCCTTCTAGCCTGCACCGCCATTCAATGAGTTCATGGCTGAACATGCAACCTCAGTACCCCATTCCTGCTTTCTCGCCATACCCCTTGATTCCCCTAGTAGTAAGGACTTTATCGAACTCCTTTTTGAATATATTTAGTGAATTGGCCTCAACAACTTTCTGTGGTAGAGAATTCCATAGGTTCACCACTCTCTGGGTGAAGAAGTTTCTCCTCATTTCGGTCCTAAATGGCTTACCCCTTATCCTTAGACTGTGACCTCTGGTTCTGGACTTCTCCAACATTGGGAACATTCTTCCTGCATCTAACCTGTTTAACCCCGTCAGAATTTTAAATGTTTCTATGAGATCCCCTCTCATTCTTCTGAACTCCAGTGAACACAAGCCCAGTTGATCCAGTCTTTCTTGATAGGTCAGTCCCGCCATCCCGGGAATCAGTCTGGTGAACCTTCGCTGCACTCCCTCAATAGCAAGAATGTCCTTCCTCAAGTTAGGAGACCAAAACTGTACACAATACTCCAGGTGTGGCCTCACCAAGGCCCTGTACAACTGTAGCAACACCTCCCTGCCCCTGTACTCAAATCCCCTCGCTATGAAGACCAACATGCCATTTGCTTTCTTAACCGCCTGCTGTACCTGCATGCCAACCTTCAATGACTGATGTACCATGATACCCAGGTCTCGTTGCACCTCCCCTTTTCCTAATCTGTCACCATTCAGATAATAGTCTGTCTCTCTGTTTTTACCACCAAAGTGGATAACCTCACATTTATCCACATTATACTTCATCTGCCATGCATTTGCCCACTCACCTAACCTATCCAAGTCACTCTGCAGCCTCATAGCATCCTCCTCGCAGCTCACACTGCCACCCAACTTAGTGTCGTCTGCAAATTTGGAGATACTACATTTAATCTCCTCGTCTAAATCATTAACGTACAGTGTAAACAGCTGGGGCCCCAGCACAGAACCTTGCGGTACCCGACTAGTCACTGCCTGCCATTCTGAAAAGTACCCATTTACTCCTACTCTTTGCTTCCTGTCTGACAACCAGTTCTCAATCCATGTCAGCACACTACCCCCAATCCCATGTGCTTTAACTTTGCACATTAATTTCTTGTGTGGGACCTTGTCGAAAGCCTTCTGAAAGTCCAAATATACCACATCAACTGGTTTTCCCTTGTCCACTCTACTGGAAACATCCTCAAAAAATTCCAGAAGATTTGTCAAGCATGATTTCCCTTTCACAAATCCATGCTGACTTGGACCTATCATGTCACCTCTTTCCAAATGCGCTGCTATGACATCCTTAATAATTGATTCCATCATTTTACCCACTACTGAGGTCAGGCTGACCGGTCTATAATTCCCTGTTTTCTCTCTCCCTCCTTTTTTAAAAAGTGGGGTTATATTGGCTACCCTCCACTCCATAGGAACTGATCCAGAGTCAATGGAATGTTGGAAAATGACTGTCAATGCATCCGCTATTTCCAAGGCCACTTCCTTAAGTACTCTGGGATGCAGTCCATCAGGCCCTGGGGATTTATCGGCCTTCAATCCCATCAATTTCCCCAACACAATTTCCCGACTAATAAGGATTTCCCTCAGTTCCTCCTCTTTAATAGACCCTCTGACCCCTTTTATATCCGGAAGGTTGTTTGTGTCCTCCTTAGTGAATACCGAACCAAAGTACCTGTTCAATTGGTCTGCCATTTCTTTGTTCCCCGTTATGACTTCCCCTGATTCTGACTGCAGGGGACCTACGTTTGTCTTTACTAACCTTTTTCTCTTTACATATCTATAGAAACTTTTGCAATCCGTCTTAATGTTCCCTGCAAGCTTCTTCTCGTACTCCATTTTCCCTGCCCTAATCAAACCCTTTGTCCTCCTCTGCTGAGTTCTAAATTTCTCCCAGTCCCCGGGTTCGCTGCTATTTCTGGCCAATTTGTATGCCACTTCCTTGGCTTTAATACCATCCCTGATTTCCCTTGATAGCCACGGTTGAGCCACCTTCCCTTTTTTATTTTTACGCCAGACAGGAATGTACAATTGTTGTAATTCATCCATGCGGTCTCTAAATGTCTGCCACTGCCCATCCACAGTCAACCCCTTAAGTATCATTCGCCAATCTATCTTAGCCAATTCACGCCTCATACCTTCAAAGTTAGCCTTCTTTAAGTTCTGGACCATGGTCTCTGAATTAACTGTTTCATTCTCCATCCTAATGCAGAATTCCAGCATATTATGGTCACTCTTCCCCAAGGAGCCTGGCACAACGAGATTGCTAATTAATCTTCTCTCATTACACAACACCCAGTCTAAGATGGCCTCCCCCCTAGTTGGTTCCTCGACATATTGGTCTAGAAAACCATCGCTTATGCACTCCAGGAAATCCTCCTCCACCGTCTTGCTTCCAGTTTGGTTAGCCCAATCTATGTGCATATTAAAGTCACCCATGATAACTGCTGCACCTTTATTGCACGCACCCCTAATTTCCTGTTTGATGCCCTCCCCAACATCACTACTACTGTTTGGAGCTCTGTACACAACTCCCACTAATGTTTTTTTGCCCTTTGGTGTTCTGCAGCTCTACCCATATAGATTCCACATCATCCAAGCTAATGTCCTTCCTAACTATTGCATTAATCTCCTCCTCAACCAGCAATGCTACCCCACCTCCTTTTCCTTTTATTCTATCCTTCCTGAATGTTGAATACCCCTGGATGTTGAGTTCCCAGCCCTGATCATCCTGGAGCCACGTCTCTGTAATCCCAATCAGATCATATTTGTTAACATCTATTTGCACAGTTAATTCATCCACCTTATTACGGATACTCCTTGCATTAAGACACAAAGCCTTGAGGCTTGTTTTTTTAACACCCTTTGTCCTTTTAGAATTTTCCTGTACAGTGGCCCTTTTTGTTCTTTGCCTTGTGTATCCGTAAAGCATGCACTCCCATGTTCTGCCACCAGGGAGCTCATCCCCCGAAGTCCCAAGGGATCCCAGCATCCCTTGGGAGCACTGTATATAAGCCGGCCCCGAAGGCCTGTTCCTCACTCTGGAGTGTCTTATTAAAGACTGAGGTCACTGTTACTTTAACCTCCCTGTGTGCAGCCTCATCTGTGTTAGGAACACAATACAATCCATTTTGAAAAAGCATCCACCACCACCAGGAACATTTTACCGAGAAACGGGCCCACATAGTCGACATGGATCCTCGACCATGGTCTGGAGGGCCAGGACCACAAACTTAGTGGTGCCTCTCTGGGCACGTTGTTCAACTGAGCACATACGCTGCATTGCCGTACACAGGACTCTAAGTCAGAGTCGAAACCGGGCCACCACACATGGGATCTGGCTATCGCTTTCATCATTACTATACCCGGGTGTGTGCTGTGGAGATCCGAGATGAACGTCTCCCTGCCCTTTTTTGGTAGCACTACGCGGTTACCCCACAACAGGCAGTCTGCTTGAATGGACAGCTCATCCTTTCACCGCTGGAACGGCTTGATTGGCTCTTGCATTTCAACGGGGATGCTGGCCCAGCTCCCATGCAGTACACAGTTTTTTACCGGGACAGCAGAGGATCTTGGCTGGTCCAAGTCACTAATCTGGCGGGCCGTGACAGGTGATTTATCATTTTCAAACACTTCCATGACCATCAACAAGTCTGCGGGCTGCGCCACCATCAACAAGTTTGCAGGCTGCGCCATTTCCACCCCCGTGGTGGGCAAAGGTAGCCGACTGAGAGCATCCGCACAGTTCTCAGAGCCTGGCCTGTGGCGGATGGTATAGTTATACACTGATAGCATGAGTGCCCATCTTTGTATGTGGGCTAAGGCATTAGTATTTATCCCCTTGTTTTCAGCGAACAGGGATGTGAGGTGCTTGTGATCGGTTTCCAGCTGAAATTTGAGGCCAGACAGGTAGGGATTTTCTTTAACCCGAACACACATGCTAACGCCTCGTTCGATATCATGCTGTCGGCCCTCTCGTCCTTAGACAAGCTCCTGGAAGCATAGGTGACAGGTTACAACTTCCCCGCAACGTTAGTTTGTTGTAATACACACCCGACTCCGTACGACGACGCGTCACATGCTAGCACAAGTCTTTTACACGGGTTATACAATACAAGCAGCTTGTTGGAGTATAAAATATTTCTGGTTTTCTCAAAAGCAATTACTTGTTTTTTTTCCCCAAACCCAGTTCTCACCTTTAAGCAATAACACATGTAGGGGCTCTAAAAGGGTGGTAGGAAGTTACCAAAATAGTTGAGGAGTCCCAGGAATGACCGCAGCTCCGTGACGTTCTGTGGCCTGGGCACGTTCCTGGTAGCCTCTGTCTTGGCGTCTGTGGGCCGAATGCCGTCCACCGCGATCTTTCTCCCCAAAAACTCAATTTCTGTTGCCATGAAGACGCACTTCGACCACTTCAGCCATGGCCCTATGCGATCCAGTTTTGTAGGTGCTCGGCGGTGTCCCGATCCGTGACCAATATGTCGTTCTGAAAGACCACCGTGTGTGGTACCGACTTGAGTAGGCTCTCCATGTTTCTCTGGAAGATCACTGCAGCCGACCGAATTCCAAACGGGCATCTGTTGTAGATGAACAGTCCCATGTGTCTGTTGATGCAGGTGAGGCCCTTCGAAGACTCCTCCAGCTCCTGCGTCATGTAGGCTGAAGTCAGGTCAAGCTTGGTGAATGTCTTGCCTCCTGCCAGCGTCACAAATAGGTCGTCTGCCTTAGGTAGCGCGTATTGGTCCTGTAGCGAGAAACGATTAATGGTTACTTTATAATCGCCGCAAATCCTGACCGTGCCATCACTTTTGAGCACTGGAACAATCAGGCTGGCCCACTCAATGAATTCCACTGGAGGGTTGATGCCCTCGCATTGCAGCCTGTCCAGCTCGATTTCCACTCTCTCCCTCATCATGTGAGGTACCGCTCGCGCCTTGTAGTGAATGGGTCGTGCCTCTGGGACCAAATGGATCCACACCTTCGCCCCGGAAAAGTTTCCACTGCCTGGCTCAAAAAGGGAAGGAAATTTGTTCAGAACCTGGGTACATGAGGCCTCATCGACATGTGATAGCGCTCGGATGTCATCCCAGTTCCAGCGGATTTTGCCCAGCCAGCTCCTTCCAAGCAGTGGAATACAATGTCGGAAAATGTGAGGTCATCCACCTTGGAAGAAAAAACAGTAAAAGGGAATATTATTTGAATGGGGTGAAATTACAACATGCTGCAGTGCAGAGGGACCTGGGGGGTCCTTGTGCATGAAACTCTTTTGGAGTTTACCTGAAAAACATAGACATTAATCCGTGTCCCCCGACCTGGGCACTAATATCACATTTTGTTTTCTTCCAGTGCCCCCTATAAAAGGGGAGGGGGACACTAAAAGCACCGGCAATTAAAACAAATTAAACTTTAAAATGTAAAATCAAATTAAAATTTGGTTGCCGGGCGTGATGATGCACTCCAGTCCCTCCGGTGCCCACCTCTCGCGGAAGGCCGCGAGCGTACCGGTGGACACCGCGTGCTCCATCTCCAAGGACACCCTGGACCGGATGTAAGAGCTGAAGAGAGGCAGGCAGTCAGGTTGAACGACCCCCTCGACCGCCCGCTGCCTGGACCGGCTGATGGCACCCTTGGCCGTGCCCAGGAGCAGTCCTACGAGGAGGCCCTCGGACCTACCCGCTCCCCTCCGCACAGGGTGCCCAAAGATCAGGAGAGTGGGACTGAAGTGCAGCCAGAATTTCAGGAGCAGCCCCTTCAAATAATAAAACAGGGGCTGCAACCTCGTGCACTCAATAAAAACATGGAACACGGACTCCTCCAGACCGCAGAAATTGCAGGCGGCCTGGGAGTCCGTGAACCGGCTTAAAAATTTGTTGCACGGCACTGCTCCGTGCACCACCCTCCAGGCCAAGTCCCCGATGAATAGTGGGAGGACTCCCGCATAGAGTGCCCTCCATCGGGGACCCCCGCCTCCTCCGGACGGCAAGATGGTACGCCATGGCGTGTCCGGACGGCCGGCGAGGATGGCAAAGTTGAGAGTGTGCAGGAGCAGCCCGTACAGGAAACCCCTCCGCGCGGAACTGAAAGGCACGGAGGGGATTTCCCCGAGGCGGCTCAAGTTGTGAGGCGCCGGCCCCCGAGGGAGGTTCCGGGGTTTGGCGCTGATGTGGAATTCCGTCCGGACGGGGGTCAGTTCGGACAGGATCTCCCTACGAGCTTGAGCCTCCTCGATGCACCTAACAGAGTCAGGGCCCAAAGCTGTTTTTAGCGACTCGATGGCATCGGCCGCGCGGCGGACGTTGGCTGAATTTAGGCGCCGCGCCAGCGTGCCTGGCGCCATCCAGCCCGCTCCTCCGCCATCGAGCAGGTCCCTGACCCTGGTCACCTCACCAGCCACAGCCCTCTCTTCCGACCGCCACATAAAACCTCGGTCGTGGAGGTACGGATTCCCGAGCAGCGGCTCCTGCAGGACGGCCGCCACTCCAGCCGGCGGAGAGCTGCGCTTGGTGGAGACTTTGTTCCAGACCCTGATGAGATCCTTGTAAAAGACAGGCAGCTCCTGGAGGGCGGTCCTGACACCCCCCAAGTTCACAAACAGGAGCTGCGTGTCGTAATTGAGGTCGCGCTGCTGGCGGAAGAAATACGTCGCCAGAGCACACCACCTAGGAGGGGGCTCGACGTAAAGGAATCTCTGCAGGGTCTGAAGACGGAAAGTCGCGAGCTGGGCGCTGACGCACACCAACGACTGACCGCCCTCCTCAAGCGGGAGAGTCAAGACCGCGGCAGAGACCCAGTGCTTCCTGTTGTTCCAGAAGAAGTCCACCAGCTTCTTCTGTATCTTGGCGACAAACGCAGGGGGAGGGGTCAAAGTGACCAACCGGTACCACAACATTGCGGCCACCAGCTGGTTTATGACTAGCGCTCGACCCCTGTAGGACAGCACTCGGAGCAGTCCTGTCCAGCGCCCTAGGCGAGCGGCGACCTTGGCCTCCAGCTCCTGCCAGTTCGCTGGCCAGGCTTCCTCGTCGGGGCTAAGGTAGACTCCCAGATAGAGGAGATGGGTCGTGCTCCAGGCAAAAGGCCTGAGCTCCTCCGGCAGGGAGTCCACCCGCCACTGACCCACCAGGAGTCCGGAACATTTCTCCCAGTTGATCCTGGCGGAGGACGCGGCCGAGTAAATCACCTGGCACTCACACATCCTCCGCAGGTCAGCGGGATCCTCTACCGCGAGGAGCACGTCATCGGCGTAAGCCGAGAGGACGACCTCCACGCCCGGCCCTTGCAGAGCCAGTCCCGTCAACCTCGTCCGCAGGAGGTGCAGGAAAGGCTCCACGCAGATGGCATATAACTGGCCGGACATGGGGCATCCCTGGCGCACCCCTCTCCCAAAGCGAAGGGGCGCCGTCAAGGACCCGTTAACCTTAATCAGACACTCCGCGGCGACGTACAAAAGTCGGATCCGGGTGACGAAATGCGTCCCGAACCCGAAAGCGCGCAGAGTTCCGAGCAGATAGTCGTGATCCACCCTGTCGAACGCCTTCTCTTGGTCGAGAGATAGGAAGGCGACCGACAGACCAGCCTCCTGGGAACAATGGATGAGGTCCCGGACCAGATGGATGTTGTCGTGGATTGTCCGGCCCGGGGCCGTGTAGGACTGGTCGGGGTGGATCATGTGGTCCAGCACGGCACCAAGGCGAGCAGACATCGCCCTGTCGAAGATTTTGTAGTCCGTGCTGAGGAGGGAGACCGGGTGCCGGTTCTTAAGGAGGCGGAGATCGCCCTTCTTAGGCAGCAGGACGATGACTGCCCTGCGCCAAGAGATGGGGCATCTCCCCGGTCGCCAGACTTTCCCCCAGGACCCGCGCGTAGTCGCTCCTCAGGACGTCCCAGAACGCGCTGTGGAACTCCACGGTCAGCCCGTCCAGCCCTGGCGTTTTTCCCCTCGAGAGCCGGTCGAGGGCGCCGGTCAGCTCCGCCAGGCTTAGCGGAGCTTCCAAATTTTCACCGCCCGCCGGGCTGACTTTCGGCAGGTCCTCCCACAAAACTCTGCGCGCTTCCTCGCTGGACGGATTCGGAGAGAACAGAGCCCCGTAATATTCACGGGCCCTGTTGTTGACGCGCTCCGGATCCGAGACGAGAGAGCCGTCGTCGGCCAGCAGCGTCAAGAGCTGCTTACGGACACTCTGCCTTTTTTCCAGCGAGTAGAAGAACGGGGAGCCGCGGTTCAGATCCCGCAGGAACCGGATCCGCGACCTCACGAACGCGCCTCGGGACCCGACGAGCTGCAGGTCCTTCAGCGCGGCCTTCTTCGCTTCGTACACCGTCCGCAGGGCCGGGTCCTCGACGACTTGACCGAGACGGGATTCCAGGTCGAGCACCTCTTTTTCTAGGCGCCCGACCCTGGCCGCCCGCCTCTTGGTCGACACCCTCGCGTACTCTTGACAGAAGACGCAGGCGTGAGCCTTGCCCACGTCCCACCATAGCCTCAAGGAGGGGAAGCCCCCCTGCTTCCTTCTCCAGTCGGCCCAGAATCGACGGAACGAGTCCTGGAACCGCTCATCCTCCAGCAGCCGGTTGTTAAAGTGCCAGTACGCGGACCCCGTCCTCGCGTGGAGCGAAGCGAGCTCCACCCACACCAGGTGGTGGTCCGAACACGGCACCAGTCGCATGGAGGCCGCCGGGACGCAGGAAACGTACGCTCGAGACACGTAAAGGTGGTCGACTCTGGACCATCCTACTCCAGGCCTCATCCAAGTAAAGGCGCTGGAGTCGGGATGGAGATTTCGCCAGACGTCCACCAAGTCGAAGGACCCGACCAGGTCCCTCAACTTCTCCATCGCCGTCATGCTCTGCGGGGCACCGGAGCGGTCCCTCGCCTCGAGGGTGCAGTTAAAATCCCCCCCGAGGACAATGCAGTCGCCGACGTCAACGGAGCCAAGAAGAGCGGACACTTCTTCGAAGAAGCGCGCTTGCTGTGGGCCGGGCTGAGGGGCGTACACGTTCACGAGATGGAGCGGCACGTCCCCCAGGCGAACCGTCACGTGCAGCAAGCGGCCTGGCACGGGCTCCTCGACCCCCAAGATCTCCGGCTGAAAATGCGGGCCCAGCAAGATGGCCACCCCACTAGAAGTGGCGGTGAGGTGGCTCATGCGGACCTCTCCTTGCCATTCCAGGAGCCACGTGGCTTCGTCTCCCGGAACGGTGTGGGTTTCTTGCAGGAAGCACGCCGCATATTTCCCCTCCCGCAGGAGCGAAAAATTGTCAAATCTACGGCGTGCCTCTCTGCCGCCGTTGATGTTGAGGCTGGCTATGGTTATCTTCATGGCAAAAGCAGAGTGCCACCTCTACCTTAACCTATTGTGGGGGAGGGAGCGGAGTCTTTTGTTGACCTCCACTCCTTCAGCAGCCCAGCGAGGAGTCCCTCGAGCTCGCGCTGCTCAAGGCCTTGCGCCCTTGATAAGGGCCCGCCCGCGGCCATGGTTTTAGCGGCGACGCGGACGGACGCGACGAGCAGCCCCGGCTCGGACCATCTTTCCAGGGCCAGACGGGCTTGGTCGTGGCGACCCCGGCACTGGACCAAAAAGTCCCGGAGTTCCTTTGCAGGATGGAGGATGGTCTCAGCGGCGGACGCGAGCAGATCCACCGCCTCACTGGCGATGGACTCGAGATCTTCACCCGCGTCCCCCACCGAGTCCCCATACCCCTCCGGGAGGTCGCCGCTAGCAGCCGGCCCGTCGACCGCACGAGGTACGGCAAACGGCCTGGCCGCTCCATCTGGCCCTGGCTCTGCCCTGATCCCACCCCCAGGACCGTCGGCAGAGGAGTCCCCACTGGGCTCTTTTAAAAGTGGTGCTGGGTCGGGAAGCGACTGCGGAAGGGGTTCCCCCTCCGCCCCAGGAGCCGGGGAACACGGAGAGACCTGGTTTAGGAAATTCTCCAGGTCCACCAAGTACCCCAGCTCCAAAGTAGGGGGCGAGGGTTGTTGTTCTTCCCCCTCCCCGCCGCCACCCCCTGGCCCAGCGTGTGGATGTATATTACAGTTGTCTGCAGTGTCAGTTTCTGCCGAGTCGAGCAAATCCCGGGGTAAGTTGTGTATTGGCTGGGCGGGCTCAGGTTCGGCCTTTTCGGCCCCGCCCGCCTCAGTCCCCGGGACGCTCGACCCGGCGGCTACGCTTTCCTCCGCTGGCCCCACGCCCCCACGACAGGCAGATCTTCCACGCCCTCCCCAGGAGGCAGCGGCTGGGCAGCCTCGACTGCCTCACCCTCCCCGGTGACAGATTCCTCTCACCTACGGCGCAGTTTGGGGGCGCCGGGGGGGGACGCGGGACACGCGGCGGGCACCGACTCCTCTGCGGAGGGATGTTGTTCCCCCCCCGCCTCATTGGAGCGGCGCCTACTTTTTTTCCTGGGGGGGCACAGAGGCAGGGAGACCTCCATGTCTGCCGAGGCCTCCCGCTCCACTCCCCCCTTTTTCTTATCTTGCCCGCACCCGAACCCCTCTGCGGTATTAGTCAAGGGCTCGGGCACGGGCTCAGGGCACCCCGCGCTCGCCGGTGACGGGGTTGGGCCGAGCGCGGTAAACAAATCGTCTGGCGCACCGAGGGGACCCGCCTCCAGATGTTTCGCCTTCTTCCGCGCCTTCCTTCCGATCGGACGCTCTCCCTCCCCCCCGCCGGAGGCCGTGAAAACAAAGGCCCCCGACGATACCCGCGCACCCATGGCTCCCGGCACGCGGACGCAACTAGGGGGAGGGGTGGCGGCGGCGCCAGCCTTGGCCGCCCTCGGTGGTTTGGCGGCCTTGGAGGCGGGGCAGTTCTTACGAACATGCCCCACCTCCCTGCAGGCATGGCACCGCACGCCGTCCGACGTCCAGAAGACGCGGTAGGCAGTCCCCTCGTGCACCAGATTAAAATGACCTCCGTCGTCTCCTCCCGCGCCAGCCGGACAAAGAGCTGGCGGCGGAAGGAGAACACGTGGCGCAGGCTGTTCTCCCTGAGGCCGAGCGGTATGGGGTTGATCCCCGACCTTACCTCCCCCAGTTGGTGTAGGTGAGGGAGGAGGAGCTCAGCGGGAACAAAGGGCGGGACGTTCGATATGATGACCCTCTGCGTGGTGGCCTCGAGAGGGTCCACCGGCAGGAACGTCCCGCCCACCGTGAGCCCCCTTTCGAGGGCCAGGGACACCGCCCGCTCCAACCCCAGGAAGAACACAGCCTTCCCAGACATCCTAGAGGCTGCGACAATGGCCGAGGGGCCGACTACCCCAGCCATCGCCCGCACGCACTCCTCGATGCTCATTGTGGGGTGAGTGTAGCTCTTGACCCCGTGTTTTTTCGTAATCAATCTGAAAGGTGGCAGGGCAGCAGGAGGCGCAGGACGTGCCGTGGATGTCGACGCCGCCTGCGCATGTCTTTGCTGACCCCGCCACCGGCGTGGATGGAGTCGCCATCACGGGGTCCCTTTAAGGGCTACACCCACCCCAAAGTCACAGGCCTTAATGGTCTTTAAATGGCCTCGTTCAAAAGACTGAGCAGAGGAGCTCTTAACGAGGCACACCTCTCCCCTAGTTGACAATTGGGGAGGGGCCTTGCTCCCTCTGCTCAGTTGTCTTGATTGTTTTTTGTAAATTAAGAAAAAAGGGGCTCTCAGAGAGAGAGGGGAGAAACAGAGAGTAACAGAGAAAGAGAGTGGGGGGTGGGAAGGGGGGGAAACTGCGAGGGCAGGTCTCCCCTCGCAGCTGTGGGTGGTTGCAATCCCCAGATGGCAAACAAAAATAGTCTTTGGGGTGGTCTTCGGGTGAGGGGAGAAGATGTCTTCACCTGGTACAGCTGGAGCCACACAGGCACACACTCCCAACGATGTTAATTAGGGTGGATTCATTGTTTCTTCAGCCTGGTAGCTCCAGCTATCCCAGGCTAGGCAATGGGGGAGAGGTGTTTCAGTGATGTGTAGGGCCCAGCTGTAGGCGAGACCCCCACACACACACACCCCCCGCGATGTTCCGGCCCCCGACTGGTCTTCTTTCCTCCCCCCACCGATACAACAAAGTCTTTTAGGGACTGCACCAATACACCCACCTGTAGAATGGTAGAGTCTCCCTCCTTCCACACTGGATGTTGTTGTTGGTCTTTCCCCCTCTCTCCAACTCTTTGTAGAAATGGTAAAATTGTTCAAGTTTTCTGGTTTCCTCCTCTCCCTCTGGGTGAATGTTGGTGGTGAAGCCCCTTCCTTCCTTCTCTTCCTGGGCTGATTCACAGGCCCAGCCAGGAGCTACAACAGGAGCTGCTCTCCTCACTGCTCACTCAGCCAACTGAGCAGGACACGCCTCCAAAGCTCCACGATTGGTCCTTGTGCATGAAACTCTTTTTGGAGTTTGTCTGAAAAACATAAAACATTAATCGGTGCCACCCGACCTGGATGACACACCAGACATTTACAAGGCCCCCTTTTTTTTTTCTTTTTTGTGTTTTTTTTTGTGTTTTTCTTTTTTTTTTCTTTTTTTTGGGGCACTAAAATCACATTTTTTCCTCCAGTGCCCCCTATAAAAGGGGAGGGGGACACTAAAAGCACCGGCAATTAAAACAAATTAAACTTTAAAACGTAAAATCAAATTAAAATTTGGTTGCCGGGCGTGATGATGCACTCCAGTCCCTCCGGTGCCCATCTCTCGCGGAAGGCCGCGAGCGTACCGGTGGACACCGCGTGCTCCATCTCCAAGGACACCCTGGACCGGATGTAAGAGCGGAAGAGAGGCAGGCAGTCAGGTTGAACGACCCCCTCGACCGCCTCGACCGCCGTGAAAACAAAGGCCCCCGACGATGCCCGCGCACCTACGGCTCCCGGCACGCGGACGCTACTAGGGGGAGGGGTGGCGGCGGCGCCAGCCTTGGCCGCCCTCGGTGGTTTGGCGGCCTTGGAGGCGGGGCAGTTCTTATAAACGTGCCCCACCTCCCTACAGGCATGGCACCGCACGCCGTCCGACGTCCAGAAGACGCGGTAGGCAGTCCCCTCGTGCACCACATTAAATGATCCCTCTGTCGCCTCCTCCCGCGCCAGCCGGACAAAGAGCTGGCGGCGGAAGGAGAACACGTGGCGCAGGCTGCTCTCCCTGAGGCCGAGCGGTATGGGGTTGATCCCCGACCTTACCTCCCCCAGTTGGTGTAGGTGAGGGAGGAGGAGCTCAGTGGGAACAAAGGGCGGGACGTTAGATATGATGACCCTCTGCACGGTGGCCTCGAGAGGGTCCACTGACAGGAACGTCCCGCCCACCGTGAGCCCCCTTTCGAGGGCCAGGGACACCACCCGCTCCGACCCCAGGAAGAACACAGCCTTCCCAGACATCTTAGAGGCTGCGACAATGGCCGAGGGGCCGACTACCCCAGCCATCGCCCGCACGCACTCCTCGATGCTCATTGTGGGGTGAGTGTAGTTCTTGACCCCGTGTTTTTTCGTAATCAATCTGAAAGGTGGCAGGGCAGCAGGAGGCGCAGGACGTGCCGTGGATGTCGACGCCGCCTGTGCATGTCTTTGCTGACCCCGCCACCGGCGTGGATGGAGTCGCCATCACGGGGTCCCTTTAAGGGCTACACCCACCCCAAAGTCACAGGCCTTAATGGTCTTTATTGGCCTAGTTTGTGTTTTGAGCAGAGGGAGCTCTGAAAGAGGCACACCTCTCCCCTAGTTAACGATTGGGGAGGGGCCTTGTTCCCTCTGCTCAGTTGTCTTAATTGTTTTGTTTTTTATCAGTTGGGAGGAAGGGCTCTCAAAGAGAGAGGGGAGAACCAGAGAGTAACAGAGAAAGAGAGAGGGGGGTGGGAAGGGGGGAAACTGCGAGGGCATGTCTCCCCTCGCAGCTGTGGGTAGGTGCAATCCCCAGATGGCAAACAAAATAGTCTTTGGGGTGGTCTTCGGGTGAGGGGAGAAGATGTCTTCACCTGGTGCAGCTGGAGTCACACAGGCAACGATGTCAATTAGGGTGGATTAATTGTTTCTTCAGCCTGGTAGCTCCAGCTATCCCAGGCTAGGCAATGGGGGAGAGGTGTTTTAGTTGTGTGTAGGGCCCAGTTGTAAGCGAGACCCCCACACACACTTCCACACACACACACCCCCCGCGATGTTCCGGCCCCCAACTGGTCTTCTTTCCTCCCCCCACCGATACAACAAAGTCTTTTAGGGACTGCACCAATACACCCACCTGTAGAATGGTAGAGTCTCCCTCCTTCCACACTGGATGTTGTTGTTGGTCTTTCCCCCTCTCTCCAACTCTTTGTAGAAATGGCAAAGTTGTTCAAATTTTCTGCTTTTTCCTCCTCTCCCTCTGGGTGATTGCTGCTGGTGATGTAAGAGCGGAAGAGAGGCAGGCAGTCAGGTTGAACGACCCCCTCGACCGCCCGCTGCCTGGACCGGCTGATGGCATCCTTGGCCGTGCCCAGGAGCAGTCCTACGAGGAGGCCCTCGGACCTACCCGCTCCCCTCCGCACAGGGTGCCCAAAGATCAGGAGAGTGGGACTGAAGTGCAGCCAGAGTTTCAGGAGCAGCCCCTTCAGATAATGAAACAGGGGCTGCAACCTCGTGCACTCAATAAAAACATGGAACACGGACTCTTCTAGACCGCAGAAATTGCAGGCGGCCTGGGAGTCCGTGAACCGCCTTAAAAATTTGTTGCACGGCACTGCTCCGTGCAGCACCCTCCAGGCCAAGTCCCCGATGAATAGTGGGGGGACTCCCGCATAGAGTGCCCTCCATCGGGGACCCCCGCCTCCTCCGGACGGCAAGATGGTACGCCATGGCGTGTCCGGACGGCAGGCGAGGATGGCAAAGTTGAGAGTGTGCAGGAGCAGCCCGTACAGGAAACCCCTCCGCGCGGAACTGAAAGGCACGGAGGGGATTTCCTCGAGGCGGCTCAAGTTGTGAGGCGCCGGCCCCCGAGGGAGGTTCCGGGGTTTGGCGCCGATGAGGAATTCCGTCCGGACGGGGGTCAGTTCGGACGGGATCTCCCCACGTGCTTGAGCCTCCTCGATGCACCTAACGGAGTCAGGGCCCAGAGCTGGTTTTAGCGACTCGATGGCTTCGGCTGCGTGGCGGACGTTGGCAGAATTTAGGCGCCGCGCCAGCGTGTCTGGCGCCATCCAGCCCGCTCCTCCGCCATCGAGCAGGTCCCTGACCCTGGTCACCTCACCAGCCACAGCCCTCTCGTCCGACCGCCACAAAAAACCTCGGTCGTGGAGGTATGGATTCCCGAGCAGCGGCTCCTGCAGGACGGCCGCCACTCCAGCCGGTGGAGAGCTGCGCTTGGTGGAGACTTTGTTCCAGACCCTGATGAGTTCCTTGTAAAAGACAGGCAGCTCCCGGAGGGCGGTCCTGACGCCCCCCACACTCACAAACAGGAGCTGCGTGTCGTAGTTGAGGCCGTGCTGCTGGCGGAAGAAATACGTCGCCAGAGCACGCCACCTAGGAGGGGGCTCAACGTAAAGATATCCCTGCAGGGTCTGAAGACGAAAAGTCGTGAGCTGGGTGCTGACGCACACCAACGACTGACCGCCCTCCCCAAGCGGGAACCTCAAGACCGCCGCAGAGACCCAGTGCTTCCTGTTGTTCCAGAAGAAGTCCACCAGCTTCTTCTGTATCTTGGCGACAAACGCAGGGGGAGGGGTCAAAGTGACCAGCCGGTACCACAACATGGCGGCCACCAGCTGGTTTATGACTAGCGCTCGACCCCTGTAGGACAGCACTCGGAGCAGTCCTGTCCAGCGCCCTAGGCGAGCGGCGACCTTGGCCTCCATCTCCTGCCAGTTCGCCGGCCAGGCTCCCTCGTCGGGGCTAAGGTAGACTCCCAGATAGAGGAGATGGGTCGTGCTCCAGGCAAAAGGCCTGAGCTCCTCCGGGAGGGAGTCCACACGCCACTGACCCACCAGGAGTCCGGAACATTTCTCCCAGTTGATCCTGGCGGAGGACGCGGCCGAGTAAATCTCATGGCACTCACGCATCCTCCGCAGGTCAGCGGGATCCTCTACCGCGAGGAGCACGTCATCGGCGTAAGCCGAGAGGACGACCTCCATGCCCGGCCCTTGCAGAGCCAGTCCCGTCAACCTCGTCCGCAGGAGGCGCAGGAACGGCTCCATGCAGACGGCGTATAACTGGCCGGACATGGGGCATCCCTGGCGCACCCCTCTCCCAAAGCGAAGGGGCGCCGTCAAGGACCCGTTAACCTTAATCAGACACTCCGCGGCGGTGTACAAAAGTCGGATCCGGGCGACGAAATGCGTCCCGAACCCGAAAGCGCGCAGAGTTCCGAGCAGATAGTCGTGATCCACCCTGTCGAACGCCTTCTCTTGGTCGAGGGATAGGAAGGCGACCAACAGACCAGCCTCCTGGGAATAATGGATGAGGTCCCGGACCAGATGGATGTTATCGTGGATTGTCCGGCCCGGGACCGTGTAGGACTGGTCGGGATGGATCATGTGGTCCAGCAAGGTGCCAAGGCGAGCAGACATCGCCCTGGCGAAGATCTTGTAGTCCGTGCTGAGGAGGGAGACCGGGCGCCAGTTCTTAAGGAGGCGGAGATCACCCTTCTTAGGCAGCAGGACGATGACTGCCCTGCGCCAAGAGAGGGGCATCTCCCCGGTCGCCAGACTTTCCCCCAGGACCCGCGCGTAGTCGCCCCCCAGGACGTCCCAGAACGCCCTGTGGAACTCCACGGTCAGCCCGTCCAGCCCCGGGGATTTTCCTCTCGAGAGCCGGTCGAGGGCACCGGTCAGCTCTGCCAGGCTTAGCGGAGCTTCTAGATTTTCGGCGCCCTCCGGGCTGACCTTCGGCAGGTCCTCCCACAAAACTCTACGCGCTTCCTGGCTGGATGGCTCCAGAGAGAACAGGGCCCCGTAATAGTCATGGGCCCTGTTGTTGACGCCCTCCGGATCCGAGACGAGAGAGCCGTCGTCGGCCAGCAGCGTCAAGAGCTGCTTACGGACACTCTGTCTTTTTTCCAGCGAGTAGAAGAAGGGGGATCCGCGGTCCAGATCCCGCAGGAACCGGATCCGCGACCTCACGAACGCGCCTCGGGACCCGACGAGCTGCAGGTCCTTCAGCGCGGCCTTCTTCGCTTCGTACACCGTCCGCAGGGCCGGGTCCCCAACGACTTGACCGAGACGGGCTTCCAGGTCGAGCACCTCTTTTTCTAGGCGCCCGACCCTGGCCGCCCACCTCTTGGTCGACCCCCTCGCGTACTCTTGACAGAAGACGCGGACGTGAGCCTTGCCCACGTCCCACCATAGCCTCAAGGAGGGGAAGCCCCCCTGCTTCCTTCTCCAGTCGGACCAGAATCGACGGAACGAGTCCTGGAACCACACGTCCTCCAGCAGCCGGTTGTTAAAGTGCCAGTACGCGGACCCCGTCCTCGCGCGGAGCGAAGCGAGCTCCGCCCACACCAGGTGGTGGTCCGAACACGGCACCGGTCGCATGGAGGCTGCTGGGACGTAGGAAACGTACGCCCGAAACACGTAAAGGCGGTCGACTCTGGACCATCCTACTCCAGGCCTCACCCAAGTAAAGGCGCTGGAGTCGGGGTGGAGATTTCGCCAGACGTCCACCAAGTCGAAGGACCCGACCAGGTCCCTCAACTTCTCCATCGCCGTCATGCACTGTGGGGCACCGGAGCGGTCCCTCGCCTCGAGGGTGCAGTTAAAATCCCCCCCGAGGACAATGCAGTCGCCGACGTCGACGGAGCCAAGAAGAGCGGACACCTCTTCGAAGAAGCGCGTTTGCTGCGGGCCGGGATGAGGGGCGTACACGTTCACGAGATGGAGCGGCACGTCCCCCAGGCGAACCGTTACGTGCAGCAAGCGGCCTGGCACGGGCTCCTCGACCCTCAAGATCTCCGGCTGAAAATGCGGGCCCAGCAAGATGGCCACCCTAGAAGTGGCGGTGAGGTGGCTCATGCGGACCTCTCCTTGCCATTCCAGAAGCCACGTGGCTTCATCTCCCGGAACGGTGTGGGTTTCTTGCAGGAAGCACACCGCATATTTCCCCTCCCGCAGGAGCGAAAAATTGTTAAATCTACGGCGTGCCTCTCTGCCGCCGTTGATGTTGAGGCTGGCTATGGTTATCTTCATGGCAAAAGCATAGTGCAACCTCTACCTAACCTATTGTGGGAGGGGGAGTGGCAGCCCAGCGAGGAACTTTTTGAGCCGGCGCAGCTCAAGGACTTGCGTCCTTGATAAGAGCCCGCCCGCGGCCATGGTTTTAGCGGCGGCGCGGACGGAAGCGATGAGCAACACCGGTTCAGACCATCTTTCCAGGGCCAGACGGGCTTGGTCGCGGCGACCCCGGCACTGGACCAAAAAGTCCCGGAGTTCCTCTGCAGGAATGAGGAGGGTCTCAGCAGCGGACGCGAGCAGATCCACCGCCTCACTGGCGATGGACTCTAGATCTTCTCCCGCGTCCCCCACCGAGTCCCCGTCCTCCCCCGGGAGGTCGCCGCTAGCAGCCGGCCCGTCGACCACACGAGGTACGGCAAACGGCCCGGCCGCTCCATCCGGCCCTGGCTCTGCCCTGATCCCACCCCCAGGATCGTCGGCAGAGGAGTCCCCACTGGGCTCTTTTAAAAGTGGTGCTGGGTCAGGAAGCGACAGCGGAAGGGGTTCCTCCTCCGCCCCAGGAACCGGGGAACATGGAGAGACCTGGTTTAGGAAATTCTCCAGGTCCACCAAGTCCCTCAGCCCCAAAGTAGGGGGCGAGGGTTGTTGTTCTTCCCCCTTCCCGCCGCCACCCCCCGGCCCAGCGTGTGGATGTATATTGCAGTTGTCTGCAGTGTCAGTTTCTGCCGAGTCGAGCAAATCCCGGGGGAAGTTGGGTATTGGCTGGGCGGGCTCAGGTTCGGCCTTTTCGGCCCCGCCCGCCTCAGTCCCCGGGACGCTCGACCCGGCGGCTACGCATTCTTCCGCTGGCCCCACGCCCCCCACGACAGGCAGATCTTCCACGCCATTCCCAGGAGGCAGCGGCTGGGCAGCCTCGCCTGCCTCACCCTCCCCGGGGACAGACTCCTCTCGCCTACAACGCAATTTGGGGGCGCTGGTGGCGGACGCGGGACACGCGGCGGGCACCGACTCCTCCGCGGAGGGATGTTGTTCCCCCTCCACCTCATTGGGGCGGTGCCTCCTTTTGTTCCTGGGGGTGCGCGGAGGCAGGGAGACCTCCATGTCTGCCGAGGCCTCCCGCTCCGCACCCCCCCCTTTTCCTTATCTTGCCCTCGCCCGAGCCCCTCTGCGGTATTGGTCAAGGGCTCGGGCACGGGCTCAGGGCACCCCGCGCTCGCCGGTGACTGGGTTGGGCTGAGCGTGGTGGTCAAACTTTCCGGCGCACTGAGGGGACCCGCCTCGAGATGTCTCGTCTTGTTCCGCACCTTCTTTTCGATCGGACGCTCTCCCTCCCCCCCGCCGGAGGCCATGAAAACAAAGGCCTCCGACGATGCCCGCGCACCTATGGCTCCCGGCACGCGGACGCAACTAGGGGGAGGGGTGGCGGCGGCGCCAGCCTTGGCCGCCTTCGGTGGTTTGGCGGCCTTGGAGGCGGGGCAGTTCTTGCGAACGTGCCCCACCTCTCTGCAGGCATGGCACCGCACGCCGTCCGACGTCCAGAAGACGCGGTAGGCAGTCCCCTCGTGCACCACTTTAAAATTGCCCTCCGTCGTCTCCTCCCGCGCCAGCCGGACAAAGAGCTGGCGGCGGAAAGAGAACACATGGCGCAGGCTGCTCTCCCTGAGGCCGAGCGGTATGGGGTTGATCCCCGACCTTACCTCCCCCAGTTGTTGTAGGTGAGGGAGGAGGAGCTCAGTGGGAACAAAGGGCGGGACGTTAGATATGATGACCCTCTGCGCGGTGGCCTCGAGAGGGTCCACCGGCAGGAACGTCCCGCCCACCGTGAGCCCCCTTTCGAGGGCCAGGGACACCGCCCGCTCCGACCCCAGGAAGAACACGGCCTTCCCAGACATCTTGGAGGCTGCGACAATGGCCGAGGGGCCGACTACCCCAGCCATCGCCCGCACGCACTCCTCGATGCTCATTGTGGGGTGAGTGTAGCTCTTGACCCCGTGTTTTTTCGTAATCAATCTGAAAGGTGGCAGGGCAGCAGGAGGCGCAGGACGTGCTGTGGATGTCGACGCCGCCTGTGCATGTCTTTGCTGACCCTGCCACCGGCGTGGATGGAGTCGCCATCACGGGGTCCCTTTAAGGGCTACACCCACCCCAAAGTCACAGGCCTTAACGGTCTTTATTGGCCTCGTTTGTGTTTTGAGCAGAGGGAGCTCTGAAAGAGGCACTCCTCTCCCCTAGTTAACGATTGGGGAGGGGCCTTGTTCCCTCTGCTCAGTTGTCTTAATTGTTTTGTTTTTTATCAGTTGGGAGGAAGGGCTCTCAGAGAGAGAGGGGAGAACCAGAGAGTAACAGAGAAAGAGAGTGGGGGGTGGGAAGGGGGGAAACTGCGAGGGCAGGTCTCCCCTCGCAGCTGTGGGTGGGTGCAATCCCCAGATGGCAAACAAAATAGTCTTTGGGGTGGTCTTCGGGTGAGGGGAGAAGATGTCTTCACCTGGTGCAGCTGGAGCCACACAGGCACACACTCCCAACGATGTCAATTAGGGTGGATTAATTGTTTCTTCAGCCTGGTAGCTCCAGCTATCCCAGGCTAGGCAATGGGGGAGGGGTGCTTTAGTGGTGTGTAGGGCCCAGTTGTAAGCGAGATCCCCACACACACTTCCACACACACACACCCGATGTTCCGGCCCCCGACTGGTCTTCTTTCCTCCCCCCACCGATACAACAAAGTCTTTTAGGGACTGCACCAATACACCCACCTGTAGAATGGTAGAGTCTCCCTCCTTCCACACTGGATGTTGTTGTTGGTCTTTCCCCCTCTCTCCAACTCTTTGTAGAAATGGTAAAGTTGTTCAAGTTTTCTGCTTTCCTCCTCTCCCCCTGGATAAATGTTGGTGGTGAAGCCCCTTCCTTCCTTCTCTTCCTGGGCTGATTCACAGGCCCAGCCAGGAGCTACAACAGGAGCTGCTCCCCTCACTGCTCACTCAGCCAACTGAGCAGGACACGCCTCCAAAGCTCCATGATTGGTCCTTGTGCATGAAACTCTTTTTGGGAGTAAACAAAAAACATTAAACCGTGCCCCCCCGATCTGGGGGAAACACCAAACATTTGCAGGCCCTTTTATTTATTTTTTTGTTGGTATTTTTGGGGGGTTTTTTTGGGCACAAAAACATATTTTTTCTCCAAGTGCCCCCTATAAAATGGGAGGGGCACACTAAAAGCACCGGCAATTGTGCATGAAACTCTTTTGAGTTTACCTGCGAAAACATAAAACATTAAACGGTGCCACCCAACCTGGGTGACACTCCAGACATTTACAAGGCCCTTTTTTTTTTCCCCCCCTTTTTTTGTTTTTTTTTTTGTGTTTTTTCTTTTTTTGTTTTTTTTTTGGGCACTAAAATCACAATTTTTCCCCAGTGCCCCCTATAAATGGGAAGGGGACACTAAAAGCACCGGCAATTAAAACAAATTAACTTTAAAACGTAAAATCAAATTAAAATTTGGTTGCCGGGCGTGATGATGCACTCCAGTCCCTCCGGTGCCCACCTCTCGCGGAAGGCCGCGAGCGTACCGGTGGACACCGCGTGCTCCATCTCCAAGGACACCCTGGACCGGATGTAAGAGCGGAAGAGAGGCAGGCAGTCAGGTTGAACGACCCCCTCGACCGCCCGCTGCCTGGACCGGCTGATGGCACCCTTGGCCGTGCCCAGGAGCAGTCCTACGAGGAGGCCTTCGGACCTACCCGCTCCCCTCCGCACAGGGTGCCCAAAGATCAGGAGAGTGGGACTGAAGTGCAGCCAGAATTTCAGGAGCAGCCCCTTCAAATAGTGGAACAGGGGCTGCAACCTCGTGCATTCAATAAAAACATGGAACACGGACTCCTCCAGACCGCAGAAATTGCAGGCGGCCTGGGAGTCCGTGAACCGGCTTAAAAATTTGTTGCACGGCACTGCTCCATGCACCACCCTCCAGGCCAAGTCCCCGATGAATAGTGGGAGGACCCCTGCGTAGAGTGCCCTCCATCGGGGACCCCCGCCTCCTCCGGACGGCAAGATGGTACGCCATGGCGTGTCCGGACGGCCGGCGAGGATGGCAAAGTTGAGGGTGTGCAGGAGCAGCCCGTACAGGAAACCCCTCCGCGCGGAACTGAAAGGCACGGAGGGGATTTCCCGGAGGTGGCTCAAGTTGTGAGGCGCCGGCCCCCGAGGGAGGTTCCGGGGTTTGGCGCCGATGAGGAATTCCGTCCGGACGGGGGTCAGTTCGGACGGGATCTCCCCACGTGCTTGAGCCTCCTCGATGCACCTAACGGAGTCAGGGCCCAGAGCTGTTTTTAGCGACTCGATGGCATCGGCCGCGCGGCGGACGTTGGCAGAATTTAGGCGCCGCGCCAGCGTGTCTGGCGCCATCCAGCCCGCTCCTCCGCCATCGAGCAGGTCCCTGACCCTGGTCACCTCACCAGCCACAGCCCTCTCTTCCGACCGCCACATAAAGCCTCGGCCGTGGAGGTACGGATTCCCGAGCAGCGGTTCCTGCAGGACGGCCGCCACTCCAGCCGGCGGAGAGCTGCGCTTGGTGGAGACTTTGTTCCAGACCCTGATGAGTTCCCTGTAAAAGACAGGCAGCTCCCGGAGGGCGGTCCTGGCACCCCCCAAGTTCACAAACAGGAGCTGCGTGTCATAATTGAGGTCGAGCTGCTGGCGGAAGAAATACCTCGCCAGAGCACACCACCTAGGAGGGGGCTCGACGTAAAGGTATCTCTGCAGGGTCTGAAGACGGAAAGTCGCGAGCCGGGCGCTGATGCACACCAACGACTGACCGCCCTCCTCAAGCGGGAGACTCAAGACCGCGGCAGAGACCCAGTGCTTCCTGTTGTTCCAGAAGAAGTCCACCAGCTTCTTCTGTATCTTGGCGACAAACGCAGGGGGAGGGGTCAAAGTGACCAGCCGGTACCACAGCATTGCGGCCACCAGCTGGTTTATGACTAGCGCTCGACCCCTGTAGGACAGCACTCGGAGCAGTCCTGTCCAGCGCCCTAGGCGAGCGGCGACCTTGGCCTCCAGCTCCTGCCAGTTCGCCGGCCAGGCTCCCTCGTCGGGGCTAAGGTAGACTCCCAGATAGAGGAGATGGGTCGTGCTCCAGGCAAAAGGCCTGAGCTCCTCCGGCAGGGAGTCCACCCGCCACTGACCCACCAGGAGTCCGGAACATTTCTCCCAGTTGATCCTGGCGGAGGACGCGGCCGAGTAAATCTCCTGGCACTCACGCATCCTCCGCAGGTCAGCGGGATCCTCTACCGCGAGGAGCACGTCATCGGCGTAAGCCGAGAGGACGACCTCCACGCCCGGCCCTTGCAGAGCCAGTCCCGTCAACCTCGTCCGCAAGAGGCGCAGGAAAGGCTCCACGCAAACGGCGTATAACTGGCCGGACATGGGGCATCCCTGGCGCACCCCTCTCCTAAAGCGAAGGGGCGCCGTCAAGGACCCGTTAACCTTAATCAGACACTCCGCGGCGGCGTACAAAAGTCGGATCCGGGCGACGAAATGCGTCCCGAACCCGAAAGCGCGCAGAGTTCCGAGCAGATAGTCGTGATCCACCCTGTCGAACGCCTTCTCTTGGTCGAGGGATAGGAAGGCGACCGACAGACCAGCCTCCTGGGAACAATGGATGAGGTCCCGGACCAGATGGATGTTATCGTGGATTGTCCGGCCCGGGACCGTGTATGACTGGTCGGGGTGGATCATGTGGTCCAGCACGGCACCAAGGCGAGCAGACATCGCCCTGGCGAAGATTTTGTAGTCCGTGCTGAGGAGGGAGACCGGGCGCCAGTTCTTAAGGAGGCGGAGATCGCCCTTCTTAGGCAGCAGGACGATGACTGCCCTGCGCCAAGAGAGGGGCATCTCCCCGGTCGCCAGACTTTCCCCCAGGACCCGCGCGTAGTCGCTCCCCAGGACGTCCCAGAACGCCCTGTGGAACTCCACGGTCAGCCCGTCCAGCCCCGGGGATTTTCCCCTCGAGAGCCGGGCGAGGGCACCGGTCAGCTCCGCCAGGCTTAGCGGAGCTTCCAGATTTTCGGCGCCCTCCGGGCCGACCTTCGGCAGGTCCTCCCACAAAACTCTACGCGCTTCCTCGCTGGACGGATCCGGAGAGAACAGAGCCCCGTAATATTCACGGACCCTGTTGTTGACGCCCTCCGGATCCGAGACGAGAGAGCCGTCGTCGGCCAGCAGCGTCAAGAGCTGCTTACGGACACTCTGCCTTTTTTCCAGCGAGTAGAAGAAGGGGGAGCCGCGGTCCAGATCCCGCAGGAACCGGATCCGCGACCTCACGAACGCGCCTCGGGACCCGACGAGCTGCAGGTCCTTCAGCGCGGCCTTCTTCGCTTCGTACACCGTCCGCAGGGCCGGGTCCTGGACGACTTGACCGAGACGGGCTTCCAGGTCGAGCACCTCTTTTTCTAGGCGCCCGACTCTGGCCGCCCGCCTCTTGGTCGGCCCCCTCGCGTACTCTTGACAGAAGACGCGGACGTGAGCCTTGCCCACGTCCCACCATAGCCTCAAGGAGGGGAAGCCCCCCTGCTTCCTTCTCCAGTCGGACCAGAATCGACGGAACGAGTCCTGGAACCGCACGTCCTCCAGCAGCCGGTTGTTAAAGTGCCAGTACGCGGACCCCGTCCTCGCGCGGAGCGAAGCGAGCTCCGCCCACACCAGGTGGTGGTCCGAACACGGCACCGGCCGCATGGAGGCCGCCGGGACGCAGGAAACGTACGCCCGAGACACGTAAAGGCGGTCGACTCTAGACCATCCAACTCCAGGCCTCACCCAAGTAAAGGCGCTGGAGTCGGGGTGGAGATTTCGCCAGACGTCCACCAAGTCGAAGGACCCGACCAGGTCCCTCAACTTCTCCATCGCCGTCATGCACTGCGGGGCACCGGAGCGGTCCCTCGCCTCGAGGGTGCAGTTAAAATCCCCCCCGAGGACAATGCAGTCGCCGACGTCGACGGAGCCAAGAAGAGCGGACACCTCTTCAAAGAAGCGCGTTTGCTGCGGGCCGGGATGAGGGGCGTACACGTTCACGAGATGGAGCGGCACGTCCCCCAGGCGAACCGTTACGTGCAGCAAGCGGCCTGGCACGGGCTCCTCGACCCCCAAGATCTCCGGCTGAAAATGCGGGCCCAGCAAGATGGCCACCCCACTAGAAATGGCGGTGAGGTGGCTCATGCGGACCTCTCCTTGCCATTCCAGGAGCCACGTGGCTTCGTCTCCCGGAACGGTGTGGGTTTCTTGCAGGAAGCACACCGCATATTTCCCCTCCCGCAGGAGCGAAAAATTGTCAAATCTACGGCGTGCCCCTCTGCCGCCGTTGATGTTGAGGCTGGCTATGGTTATCTTCATGGCAAAAGCATAGTGCAACCTCTACCTTAACCCATTGTGGGGGAGGGAGCGGAGTCTTTTGTTGAACTCCGCTCCCTCCGCAGCCCAGCGAGGAGTCCCTCGAGCTCGCGCAGCTCAAGGTGCTGCTCCTTTGTCAAGGGCCCGCCCGCGGCCAAGGTTTTAACGGCGGCGCGGACGGACCCCTTGATCAGCTCCGGCTCGGACCATTTTTCCAGGGCCAGTCGGGCTTGGTCGCGGCGACCCCGGCTCTGGGCCAAAAAGTCCCGGAGTTCCTTTGCAGGAACGAGGAGGGCCTCAGCGGCGGCCGCGAGCAGATCCACCGCCTCACTGGCGGTGGTCTCTAGGTCTTCACCCGCGTCCCCCACCGAGTCCCCGTCCTCCTCCGGGAGGTGGCCGCCAGCAGCCGGCCCATCGACCGCACAAGGTACGGCAAATGAACCGGCCGCTCCAACCGGCCCTGGCACTGCCCCGATCCCACCCCCAGGATCGTCGGCAGAGGAGTCCCCACTGGGCTCTTTTAAAAATGGTGCTGGGTCGGGAAATGACAGCGGAAGGGGTTCCCCCTCCGCCCCAGGAACCGGAGAACAAGGAGAGACCCGGCCATAGGAAATCCCCAGGCCCTCCAAGTGCTCCAGCTCCAAAGTAAGGGGCGAGGGTGGGTGTTCCTCCCCCTCCCCGCTGCCACCCCCCGGCCCAGCATCTACAGTTTCATTAAAATCAATATATTTTGTTTCTGCCGGGTCGAGCAACTCCCGGGGGAAGTTGGGTAATAGCTGGGCGGGCTCAGGTTCGGCCTTTTCGGCCTCGCCCGCCTCAGTCCCCGGGACGCCCGGCCCGGCGGCTACGCATTCCTCCGCGGTCCCCACGCCCCCCACGACAGGCAGATCTTCCACTCCATCCCCGGGAGGCAGAGGCTGGGCAGCCTCAACTGTCTCACCCTCCCCGGGGAAAGACTCCTCGCGCCTGCAGCGCAATTTGGGGGCGCTGGTGGGGGACGCGGGACACGCGGCGGGCACCGACTCCTCCGCGGAGGGATATTGTTCCCCCTCCGCGTCATTGGGGCGGTGCCTCTTTTTGTTCCTGGGGGCGCGCGGAGTCAGGGAGACCTCCATGTCTGCCGAGGCCTCCCGCTCCGCCCCCACCTTTTTCTTTTCTTGCCCGCGCCCGGGCCCCTCTGTGGTGGTATTCAAGGGCCCGGGCACGGGCTCGGGGCACCCCGCGCTCGCCGGTGACGGGGTTGGGCTGAGCGCGGTGGTCAAATTATCCGGCGCACCGAGGGGACCCGCCTCTTGATGTTTTGTCTTCTTCCGCGCCTTCTTTCCGGTCGGACGCTCTCCCTCCCCCCCGCCGGAGGCCCTGAAAACAAAGGCCTCCGACGATGCCCGCGCACCCATGGATCCCGGCACGCGGACGCAACTAGGGGGAGGGGTGGCGGCAGCGCCAGCCTTGGCCGCCTTCGGTGGTTTGGCGGCCTTGGAGGCGGGGCAGTTCTTGCGAACATGCCCCACCTCCCTGCAGGCATGGCACAGCACGCCGTCCGACGTCCAGAAGACGCGGTAGGCAGTCCCCTCGTGCACCACATTAAAGTGCCCTTCTGTCACGTCCTCCCGCGCCAGCCGGACAAAGAGCTGGCGGCGGAAGGAGAACACGTGGCGCAGGCTGTTCTCCCTGAGGCCGAGCGGTATGGGGTTGATCCCTGACCTTACCTCCCCCAGTTGTTGTAGGTGAGGGAGGAGGAGCCCAGCGGGAACAAAGGGCGGGACGTTCGACACGATGACCCTCTGCGCGGTGGCCTCGAGAGGGTCCACCGGCAGGAACGTCCCGCCCACCGTGAGCCCCTTTTCGAGGGCCAGGGACACCGCCCGCTCCGACCCCAGGAAGAAAACAGCCTTCCCAGACATCTTGGAGGCTGCGACAATGGCCGAGGGGCCGACTACCCCAGCCATCGCCCGCACGCACTCCTCGATGCTCATTGTGGGGTGAGTGTAGCTCTTGACCCCGTGTTTTTTTGTTATAAGTGTAAATGGTGGCAGGGCAGCGGGTGGCGCAGGAGGTGCTGTGGAAGCGGTTGCCACCTGCGCATACGTCCTTGCTGGCCCTGCCACCGGCGTGGATGGGGTCGCCATCACGGGGTCCCTTTAAGGGCTACACCCACCCCAAAGTCACAGGCCTCAATGGTCTTTAATGGCCTCGTGTATTTAACTGAGCAGAGGAGCCCTTAACGAGGCACCTCTCCCCTCGTTGACAATTGGGGAGAGGCCTTGCTCCCTCTGCTCAGTTGTCTTAATTGTTTTTTTTTTTAAATTTGGAAGGAAAGGGTTCTCAGAGAGAGAGGGGAGAAACAGAGTAGCAGAGAAAAGAGAGAGGGGGGTGGGAAGGGGGGGGGGCTGCGAGGGCAGGTCTCTCCTCGCAGCTGTGGGTGGGTGCACTCCCCAGATGGCAAAACACAAAAGTCTTTGAGGTGGTCTTCAGGTGGGGGGAGAAGATGTCTTCACCTGGGGTAGCTGGAGCCACCAGGCACTCCTAACGATCTTTAATTGGGTGATTAATAACAATCTTCAGCCTGGTAGCTCCAGCTATCCCAGGCTAGGCAAATGTGGGGGGTGGGGGGGGTTCCAATTGTGGGGGGGGGCCTAGTTGTAAGCACGGCCCCCACGCACACTACCACACACACACACACCCCCCGCGATGTTCCGGCCCTCAGTGGTCTTCTTTCCTCCCCCCACCGATACAACAAAGTCTGTTTGGGGAAATGCACCCACACCCACCTGTTGAGATAGTAGAGTCTCCCTCCTTCCACACTGGATGTTGGTTGTTGTGGTTTTTCCCCCTCTCTCCAACTCTTTGCAGAAATGATAAAGATGTTGAAAGTTTTCTGCTTTCTCCTCCTCTCCCTCTGGATAGAAGTTGGTGTTGAAGCCCCTTCCTTCCTTCTCCTCCTGGGCTGGTCTCAGGGCTCTCCAGGCTGGAGCTCAAGTTGATAGCAGCTGCTCTCACTGCTCACTCAGCCAACTGAGCAGGACACGCCTCCAAAGCTCCATGATTGGTCCTTGTGCATGAAACTCTTTTTGGGAGTAAACAAAAAACATTAAACCGTGCCCCCCCGATCTGGGGGAAACACCAAACATTTGCAGGCCCTTTTATTTATTTTTTTGTTGGTATTTTTGGGGGGTTTTTTTGGGCACAAAAACATATTTTTTCTCCAAGTGCCCCCTATAAAATGGGAGGGGCACACTAAAAGCACCGGCAATTGTGCATGAAACTCTTTTGAGTTTATCTGTGAAAACATAAAACATTAAACGGTGCCACCCGACCTGGGTGACACAGCAGACATTTACAAGGCCCTTTTTTTTTCCCCCCTTTTTTGTGTTTTTTTTTTTTTTGTTTTTTTTTTTGGGGCGCTAAAATCAAATTTTTCCAGTGCCCCCTATAAAAGGAGAGGGGGACACTAAAAACACCGGCAATTAAAACAAGTTAAACTTTAAAACGTAAAATCAAATTAAAATTTGGTTGCCGGGCGTGATGATGCACTCCAGTCCCTCCGGTGCCCACCTCTCGCGGAAGGCCGCGAGCGTACCGGTGGACACCGCGTGCTCCATCTCCAAGGACACCCTGGACCGGATGTAAGAGCGGAAGAGAGGCAGGCAGTCAGGTTGAACGACCCCCTCGACCGCCCGCTGCCTGGACCGGCTGATGGCACCCTTGGCCGTGCCCAGGAGCAGTCCTACGAGGAGGCCTTCGGACCTACCCGCTCCCCTCCGCACAGGGTGCCCAAAGATCAGGAGAGTGGGACTGAAGTGCAGCCAGAATTTCAGGAGCAGCCCCTTCAAATAATAAAACAGGGGCTGCAACCTCGTGCATTCCATAAAAACATGGAACACGGACTCCTCCAGACCGCAGAAATTGCAGGCGGCCTGGGAGTCCGTGAACCGGCTTAAAAATTTGTTGCACGGCACTGCTCCGTGCACCACCCTCCAGGCCAAGTCCCCGATGAATAGTGGGAGGACCCCTACGTAGAGGGCCCTCCATCGGGGACCCCCGCCTCCTCCGGACGGCAAGATGGTACGCCATGGCGTGTCCGGACGGCCGGCGAGGATGGCAAAGTTGAGGGTGTGCAGGAGCAGCCCGTACAGGAAACCCCTCCGCGCGGAACTGAAAGGCACGGAGGGGATTTCCCCGAGGCGGCTCAAGTTGTGAGGCGCCGGCCCCCGAGGGAGGTTCCGGGGTTTGGCGCCGATGAGGAATTCCGTCCGGACGGGGGTCAGTTCGGACGGGATCTCCCCACGTGCTTGAGCCTCCTCGATACACCTAACGGAGTCAGGGCCCAGAGCTGTTTTTAGCGACTCGATGGCATCGGCCGCGCGGCGGACGTTGGCAGAATTTAGGCGCCGCGCCAGCGTGACTGGCGCCATCCAGCCCGCTCCTCCGCCATCGAGCAGGTCCCTGACCCTGGTCACCTCACCAGCCACAGCCCTCTCTTCCGACCGCCACATGAAGCCTCGGCCGTGGAGGTACGGATTCCCGAGCAGCGGTTCCTGCAGGACGGCCGCCACTCCAGGCGGCGGAGAGCTGCGCTTGGTGGAGACTTTGTTCCAGACCCTGATGAGTTCCCTGTAAAAGACAGGCAGCTCCCGGAGGGCGGTCCTGGCACCCCCCAAGTTCACAAACAGGAGCTGCGTGTCATAATTGAGGTCGAGCTGCTGGCGGAAGAAATACCTCGCCAGAGCACACCACCTAGGAGGGGGCTCGACGTAAAGGTATCTCTGCAGGGTCTGAAGACGGAAAGTCGCGAGCTGGGCGCTGACGCACACCAACGACTGACCGCCCTCCTCAAGCGGGAGACTCAAGACCGCGACAGAGACCCAGTGCTTCCTGTTGTTCCAGAAGAAGTCCACCAGCTTCTTCTGTATCTTGGCGACAAACGCAGGGGGAGGGGTCAAAGTGACCAGCCGGTACCACAGCATTGCGGCCACCAGCTGGTTTATGACTAGCGCTCGACCCCTGTAGGACAGCACTCGGAGCAGTCCTGTCCAGCGCCCTAGGCGAGCGGCGACCTTGGCCTCCAGCTCCTGCCAGTTCGCCGGCCAGGCTTCCTCGTCGGGGCTAAGGTAGACTCCCAGATAGAGGAGATGGGTCGTGCTCCAGGCAAAAGGCCTGAGCTCCTCCGGCAGGGAGTCCACCCGCCACTGACCCACCAGGAGTCCGGAACATTTCTCCCAGTTGATCCTGGCGGAGGACGCGGCCGAGTAAATCTCCTGGCACTCACGCATCCTCCGCAGGTCAGCGGGATCCTCTACCGCGAGGAGCACGTCATCGGCGTAAGCCGAGAGGACGACCTCCACGCCCGGCCCTTGCAGAGCCAGTCCCGTCAACCTCGTCCGCAAGAGGCGCAGGAAAGGCTCCACGCAAACGGCGTATAACTGGCCGGACATGGGGCATCCCTGGCGCACCCCTCTCCTAAAGCGAAGGGGCGCCGTCAAGGACCCGTTAACCTTAATCAGACACTCCGCGGCGGCGTACAAAAGTCGGATCCGGGCGACGAAATGCGTCCCGAACCCGAAAGCGCGCAGAGTTCCGAGCAGATAGTCGTGATCCACCCTGTCGAACGCCTTCTCTTGGTCGAGGGATAGGAAGGCGACCGACAGACCAGCCTCCTGGGAGCAATGGATGAGGTCCCGGACCAGATGGATGTTGTCGTGGATTGTCCGGCCCGGGACCGTGTATGACTGGTCGGGGTGGATCATGTGGTCCAGCACGGCACCAAGGCGAGCAGACATCGCCCTGGCGAAGATTTTGTAGTCCGTGCTGAGGAGGGAGACCGGGCGCCAGTTCTTAAG
This sequence comes from Pristiophorus japonicus, assembly GCF_044704955.1. Classification (NCBI taxonomy): domain Eukaryota; kingdom Metazoa; phylum Chordata; class Chondrichthyes; family Pristiophoridae; genus Pristiophorus; species Pristiophorus japonicus. The sequence continues at coordinate 105,074,630 of NC_091991.1, read as the reverse complement.
GAGGCGGAGATCGCCCTTCTTAGGCAGCAGGACGATGACTGCCCTGCGCCAAGAGAGGGGCATCTCCCCGGTCGCCAGACTTTCCCCCAGGACCCGCGCGTAGTCGCCCCCCAGGACGTCCCAGAACGCCCTGTGGAACTCCACGGTCAGCCCGTCCAGCCCCGGGGATTTTCCCCTCGAGAGCCGGGCGAGGGCACCGGTCAGCTCCGCCAGGCTTAGCGGAGCTTCCAGATTTTCGGCGCCCTCCGGGCCGACCTTCGGCAGGTCCTCCCACAAAACTCTACGCGCTTCCTCGCTGGACGGATCCGGAGAGAACAGAGCCCCGTAATATTCACGGACCCTGTTGTTGACGCCCTCCGGATCCGAGACGAGAGAGCCGTCGTCGGCCAGCAGCGTCAAGAGCTGCTTACGGACACTCTGCCTTTTTTCCAGCGAGTAGAAGAAGGGGGAGCCACGGTCCAGATCCCGCAGGAACCGGATCCGCGACCTCACGAACGCGCCTCGGGACCCGACGAGCTGCAGGTCCTTCAGCGCGGCCTTCTTCGCTTCGTACACCGTCCGCAGGGCCGGGTCCTGGACGACTTGACCGAGACGGGCTTCCAGGTCGAGCACCTCTTTTTCTAGGCGCCCGACTCTGGCCGCCCGCCTCTTGGTCGACCCCCTCGCGTACTCTTGACAGAAGACGCGGACGTGAGCCTTGCCCACGTCCCACCATAGCCTCAAGGAGGGGAAGCCCCCCTGCTTCCTTCTCCAGTCGGACCAGAATCGACGGAACGAGTCCTGGAACCGCACGTCCTCCAGCAGCCGGTTGTTAAAGTGCCAGTACGCGGACCCCGTCCTCGCGCGGAGCGAAGCGAGCTCCGCCCACACCAGGTGGTGGTCCGAGCACGGCACCGGCCGCATGGAGGCCGCCGGGACGCAGGAAACGTACGCCCGAGACACGTAAAGGCGGTCGACTCTAGACCATCCAACTCCAGGCCTCACCCAAGTAAAGGCGCTGGAGTCGGGGTGGAGATTTCGCCAGACGTCCACCAAGTCGAAGGACCCGACCAGGTCCCTCAACTTCTCCATCGCCGTCATGCACTGCGGGGCACCGGAGCGGTCCCTCGCCTCGAGGGTGCAGTTAAAATCCCCCCCGAGGACAATGCAGTCGCCGACGTCGACGGAGCCAAGAAGAGCGGACACCTCTTCAAAGAAGCGCGTCTGCTGCGGGCCGGGATGAGGGGCGTACACGTTCACGAGATGGAGCGGCACGTCCCCCAGGCGAACCGTTACGTGCAGCAAGCGGCCTGGCACGGGCTCCTCGACCCCCAAGATCTCCGGCTGAAAATGCGGGCCCAGCAAGATGGCCACCCCACTTGAAATGGCGGTGAAGTGGCTCATGCGGACCTCTCCTTGCCATTCCAGGAGCCACGTGGCTTCGTCTCCCGGAACGGTGTGGGTTTCTTGCAGGAAGCACACCGCATATTTCCCCTCCCGCAGGAGCGAAAAATTGTCAAATCTACGGCGTGCCCCTCTGCCGCCGTTGATGTTGAGGCTGGCTATGGTTATCTTCATGGCAAAAGCATAGTGCAACCTCTACCTTAACCTATTGTGGGGGAGGGAGCGAAGTCTTTTGTTGAACTCCGCTCCCTCCGCAGCCCAGCGAGGAGTCCCTCGAGCTCGCGCAGCTCAAGGTGCTGCTCCTTTGTCAAGGGCCCGCCCGCGGCCAAGGTTTTAACGGCGGCGCGGACGGACCCCTTGATCAGCTCCGGCTCGGACCATTTTTCCAGGGCCAGTCGGGCTTGGTCGCGGCGACCCCGGCTCTGGGCCAAAAAGTCCCGGAGTTCCTTTGCAGGAACGAGGAGGGCCTCAGCGGCGGCCGCGAGCAGATCCACCGCCTCCCTGGCGGTGGTCTCTAGGTCTTCACCCGCGTCCCCCACCGAGTCCCCGTCCTCCTCCGGGAGGTGGCCGCCAGCAGCCGGCCCATCGACCGCACAAGGTACGGCAAATGAACCGGCCGCTCCAACCGGCCCTGGCACTGCCCCGATCCCACCCCCAGGATCGTCGGCAGAGGAGTCCCCACTGGGCTCTTTTAAAAATGGTGCCGGGTCGGGAAATGACAGCGGAAGGGGTTCCCCCTCCGCCCCAGGAACCGGAGAACAAGGAGAGACCCGGCCATAGGAAATCCCCAGGCCCTCCAAGTGCTCCAGCTCCAAAGTAAGGGGCGAGGGTGGGTGTTCCTCCCCCTCCCCGCTGCCACCCCCCGGCCCAGCATCTACAGTATCATTAAAATCAATTGTTTCATTCTCTGCCGGGTCGAGCAAATCCCGGGGTAAGTTGTGTATTGGCTGGGCGGGCTCAGGTTCGGCCTTTTCGGCCCCGCCCGCCTCAGTCCCCGGGACGCTCGACCCGGCGGCTACGCATTCTTCCACTGGCCCCACGCCCCCCACGACAGGCAGATCTTCCACGCCCTTCCCAGGGGGCAGCGGCTGGGCAGCCTCGACTGCCTCACCCTCCCCGGGGAAAGACTCCTCGCGCCTGCAGCGCAATTTGGGGGCGCTGGTGGGGGACGCGGGACACGCGGCGGGCACCGCCTCCTCCGCGGAGGGATGTTGTTCCCCCTCCGCCTCATTGGGGCGGTGCCTCTTTTTGTTCCTGGGGGCGCGCGGAGTCAGGGAGACCTCCATGTCTGCCGAGGCCTCCCGCTCCGCCCCCCCCTTTTCCTTTTCTTGCCCGCGCCTGGGCCCCTCTGTGGTGTTATTCAAGGGCCCGGGCACGGGCTCGGGGCACCCCGCGCTCGCCGGTGACTGGGTTGGGCTGAGCGCGGTGGTCAGACTTTCTGGCGCACCGAGGGGACCCGCCTCTAGATGTTTTTCCTTCTTCTGCGCCTTCTTTCCGCTCGGACGCTCTCCCTCCCCCCCGCCGGAGGCCCTGAAAACAAAGGCCTCCGACGATGCCCGCGCACCCATGGCTCCCGGCACGCGGACGCAACTAGGGGGAGGGGTGGCGGCGGCGCCAGCTATGGCCGCCTTCGGTGGTTTGGCGGCCTTGGAGGCGGGGCAGTTCTTGCGAACGTGCCCCACCTCCCTGCAGGCATGGCACCGCACGCCGTCCGACGTCCAGAAGACGCGGTAGGCAGTCCCCTCGTGCACCACATTAAAGTGCCCTTCTGTCAGGTCCTCCCGCGCCAGCCGGACAAAGAGCTGGCGGCGGAAGGAGAACACGTGGCGCAGGCTGTTCTCCCTGAGGCCGAGCGGTATGGGGTTGATCCCCGACCTTACCTCCCCCAGTTGGTGTAGGTGAGGGAGGAGGAGCTCAGCGGAAACAAAGGGCGGGACGTTTGACACGATGACCCTCTGCGCGGTGGCCTCGAGAGGGTCCACCGGCAGGAACGTCCCGCCCACCGTGAGCCCCTTTTCAAGGGCCAGGGACACCGCCCGCTCCGACCCCAGGAAGAACACGGCCTTCCCAGACATCTTGGAGGCTGCGACAATGGCCGAGGGGCCGACTACCCCAGCCATCGCCCGCACGCACTCCTCGATGGTCATTGTGGGGTGAGTGTAGCTCCTGACCCCGTGTTTTTTCGTAATTAACCTAAATGGTGGCAGGGCAGCGGGTGGCGCAGGAGGGGCCGTGGAAGCGGTTGCCACCTGCGCATACGTCCTTGCTGGCCCTGCCACCGGCGTGGATGGGGTCGCCATCACGGGGTCCCTTTAAGGGCTACACCCACCCCAAAGTCACAGGCCTTAATGGTCTTAATTGGCCTCTTGTATAATGACTGAGCAGAGGAGCCCTTAATGAGGCACACCTCTCCCCTAGTTGGCAATTGGGGAGGGGCCTTGCTCCCTCTGCTCAGTTGTCTTAAATTGTTTGTTTTTTAAATTAAATTTGGAAGGAAGGGCTCTCAGAGAGAGAGGGGAGAAACAGAGTAACAGAGAAAAGAGAGAGGGGGGTGGGAAGGGGGGGGGGCTGCGAGGGCAGGTCTCTCGTCGCAGCTGTGGGTGGGTGCACTCCCCAGATGGCAAAACACAAAAGTCTTTGAGGTGGTCTTCAGGTGGGGGGAGAAGATGTCTTCACCTGGGGTAGCTGGAGCCACCAGGCACTCCTAACGATCTTTAATTGGGTGATTAATGAAAATCTTCAGCCTGGTAGCTCCAGCTATCCCAGGCTAGGCAATTGGGGGTGGGGGGGGTTTCAATTGTGGGGGGGGCCTAGTTGTAAGCACGGCCCCCACGCACACTACCACACACACACACACACACCCCCCGCGATGTTCCGGCCCTCAGTGGTCTTCTTTCCTCCCCCCACCGATACAACAAAGTCTGTTTTTGGGGAAATGCACCCACACCCACCTGTAGAGTAGTTGAGTCTCCCTCCTTCCACACTGGATGTTGTTGGTGGTTTTTCCCCCTCTCTCCAACTCTTTGCAGAATGGTAAAGTTGTTTCAAAGCTTTCTGCCTTTTCCTCCTCTCCCTCTGGGTAAAGTTGAAGGTGAAGCCCCTTCCTTCCTTCTCTTCCTGGGCTGGTCTCAGGGCTCTCCAGGCAGGAGCTCAAGTTGCTAGCTGCTTCCCTCACTGCTCACAGCTCTAACTGAGCAGGACACGCCTCCAAAGCTCCATGATTGGTCCTTGTGCATGAAACTCTTTTTGGGAGTAAACAAAAAACATTAAACCGTGCCCCCCCGATCTGGGGGAAACACCAAACATTTGCAGGCCCTTTTATTTATTTTTTTGTTGGTATTTTTGGGGGGTTTTTTTGGGCACAAAAACATATTTTTTCTCCAAGTGCCCCCTATAAAATGGGAGGGGCACACTAAAAGCACCGGCAATTGTGCATGAAATACTTTTGAGTTTATCTGTGAAAACATAAAACATTAAACGGTGCCACCCGACCTGGGTGACACTCCAGACATTTACAAGGCCCCTTTTTTTTTTTTTTTTTCCCCCCCTTTTTTTGTGTTTTTCTTTTTTTTTTTTTTTTTTTTTTTTTTTTTTTTTTTTTTTTTTTTTTGGGCACTAAAATCACAATTTTCCCCAGTGCCCCCTATAAAAGGGAAGGGGGACACTAAAAGCACCGGCAATTAAAACAAATTAAACTTAAAAACGTAAAATCAAATTAAAATTTGGTTGCCGGGCGTGATGATGCACTCCAGTCCCTCCGGTGCCCACCTCTCGCGGAAGGCCGCGAGCGTACCGGTGGACACCGCGTGCTCCATCTCCAAGGACACCCTGGACCGGATGTAAGAGCGGAAGAGAGGCAGGCAGTCAGGTTGAACGACCACCTCGACCGCCCGCTGCCTGGACCGGCTGATGGCACCCTTGGCCGTGCCCAGGAGCAGTCCTACGAGGAGGCCTTCGGACCTACCCGCTCCCCTCCGCACAGGGTGCCCAAAGATCAGGAGAGTGGGACTGAAGTGCAGCCAGAATTTCAGGAGCAGCCCCTTCAAATAATAAAACAGGGGCTGCAACCTCGTGCATTCCATAAAAACATGGAACACGGACTCCTCCAGACCGCAGAAATTGCAGGCGGCCTGGGAGTCCGTGAACCGGCTTAAAAATTTGTTGCACGGCACTGCTCCGTGCACCACCCTCCAGGCCAAGTCCCCGATGAATAGTGGGAGGACCCCTGCGTAGAGGGCCCTCCATCGGGGACCCCCGCCTCCTCCGGACGGCAAGATGGTACGCCATGGCGTGTCCGGACGGCCGGCGAGGATGGCAAAGTTGAGGGTGTGCAGGAGCAGCCCGTACAGGAAACCCCTCCGCGCGGAACTGAAAGGCACGGAGGGGATTTCCCCGAGGCGGCTCAAGTTGTGAGGCGCCGGCCCCCGAGGGAGGTTCCGGGGTTTGGCGCCGATGAGGAATTCCGTCCGGACGGGGGTCAGTTCGGACGGGATCTCCCCACGTGCTTGAGCCTCCTCGATACACCTAACGGAGTCAGGGCCCAGAGCTGTTTTTAGCGACTCGATGGCATCGGCCGCGCGGCGGACGTTGGCAGAATTTAGGCGCCGCGCCAGCGTGACTGGCGCCATCCAGCCCGCTCCTCCGCCATCGAGCAGGTCCCTGACCCTGGTCACCTCACCAGCCACAGCCCTCTCTTCCGACCGCCACATGAAGCCTCGGCCGTGGAGGTACGGATTCCCGAGCAGCGGTTCCTGCAGGACGGCCGCCACTCCAGCCGGCGGAGAGCTGCGCTTGGTGGAGACTTTGTTCCAGACCCTGATGAGTTCCCTGTAAAAGACAGGCAGCTCCCGGAGGGCGGTCCTGGCACCCCCCAAGTTCACAAACAGGAGCTGCGTGTCATAATTGAGGTTGAGCTGCTGGCGGAAGAAATACCTCGCCAGAGCACACCACCTAGGAGGGGGCTCGACGTAAAGGTATCTCTGCAGGGTCTGAAGACGGAAAGTCGCGAGCTGGGCGCTGACGCACACCAACGACTGACCGCCCTCCTCAAGCGGGAGACTCAAGACCGCGACAGAGACCCAGTGCTTCCTGTTGTTCCAGAAGAAGTCCACCAGCTTCTTCTGTATCTTGGCGACAAACGCAGGGGGAGGGGTCAAAGTGACCAGCCGGTACCACAGCATTGCGGCCACCAGCTGGTTTATGACTAGCGCTCGACCCCTGTAGGACAGCACTCGGAGCAGTCCTGTCCAGCGCCCTAGGCGAGCGGCGACCTTGGCCTCCAGCTCCTGCCAGTTCGCCGGCCAGGCTTCCTCGTCGGGGCTAAGGTAGACTCCCAGATAGAGGAGATGGGTCGTGCTCCAGGCAAAAGGCCTGAGCTCCTCCGGCAGGGAGTCCACCCGCCACTGACCCACCAGGAGTCCGGAACATTTCTCCCAGTTGATCCTGGCGGAGGACGCGGCCGAGTAAATCTCCTGGCACTCACGCATCCTCCGCAGGTCAGCGGGATCCTCTACCGCGAGGAGCACGTCATCGGCGTAAGCCGAGAGGACGACCTCCACGCCCGGCCCTTGCAGAGCCAGTCCCGTCAACCTCGTCCGCAAGAGGCGCAGGAAAGGCTCCACGCAAACGGCGTATAACTGGCCGGACATGGGGCATCCCTGGCGCACCCCTCTCCTAAAGCGAAGGGGCGCCGTCAAGGACCCGTTAACCTTAATCAGACACTCCGCGGCGGCGTACAAAAGTCGGATCCGGGCGACGAAATGCGTCCCGAACCCGAAAGCGCGCAGAGTTCCGAGCAGATAGTCGTGATCCACCCTGTCGAACGCCTTCTCTTGGTCGAGGGATAGGAAGGCGACCGACAGACCAGCCTCCTGGGAGCAATGGATGAGGTCCCGGACCAGATGGATGTTGTCGTGGATTGTCCGGCCCGGGACCGTGTATGACTGGTCGGGGTGGATCATGTGGTCCAGCACGGCACCAAGGCGAGCAGACATCGCCCTGGCGAAGATTTTGTAGTCCGTGCTGAGGAGGGAGACCGGGCGCCAGTTCTTAAGGAGGCGGAGATCGCCCTTCTTAGGCAGCAGGACGATGACTGCCCTGCGCCAAGAGAGGGGCATCTCCCCGGTCGCCAGACTTTCCCCCAGGACCCGCGCGTAGTCGCCCCCCAGGACGTCCCAGAACGCCCTGTGGAACTCCACGGTCAGCCCGTCCAGCCCCGGGGATTTTCCCCTCGAGAGCCGGGCGAGGGCACCGGTCAGCTCCGCCAGGCTTAGCGGAGCTTCCAGATTTTCGGCGCCCTCCGGGCCGACCTTCGGCAGGTCCTCCCACAAAACTCTACGCGCTTCCTCGCTGGACGGATCCGGAGAGAACAGAGCCCCGTAATATTCACGGACCCTGTTGTTGACGCCCTCCGGATCCGAGACGAGAGAGCCGTCGTCGGCCAGCAGCGTCAAGAGCTGCTTACGGACACTCTGCCTTTTTTCCAGCGAGTAGAAGAAGGGGGAGCCGCGGTCCAGATCCCGCAGGAACCGGATCCGCGACCTCACGAACGCGCCTCGGGACCCGACGAGCTGCAGGTCCTTCAGCGCGGCCTTCTTCGCTTCGTACACCGTCCGCAGGGCCGGGTCCTGGACGACTTGACCGAGACGGGCTTCCAGGTCGAGCACCTCTTTTTCTAGGCGCCCGACTCTGGCCGCCCGCCTCTTGGTCGACCCCCTCGCGTACTCTTGACAGAAGACGCGGACGTGAGCCTTGCCCACGTCCCACCATAGCCTCAAGGAGGGGAAGCCCCCCTGCTTCCTTCTCCAGTCGGACCAGAATCGACGGAACGAGTCCTGGAACCGCACGTCCTCCAGCAGCCGGTTGTTAAAGTGCCAGTACGCGGACCCCGTCCTCGCGCGGAGCGAAGCGAGCTCCGCCCACACCAGGTGGTGGTCCGAGCACGGCACCGGCCGCATGGAGGCCGCCGGGACGCAGGAAACGTACGCCCGAGACACGTAAAGGCGGTCGACTCTAGACCATCCAACTCCAGGCCTCACCCAAGTAAAGGCGCTGGAGTCGGGGTGGAGATTTCGCCAGACGTCCACCAAGTCGAAGGACCCGACCAGGTCCCTCAACTTCTCCATCGCCGTCATGCACTGCGGGGCACCGGAGCGGTCCCTCGCCTCGAGGGTGCAGTTAAAATCCCCCCCGAGGACAATGCAGTCGCCGACGTCGACGGAGCCAAGAAGAGCGGACACCTCTTCAAAGAAGCGCGTCTGCTGCGGGCCGGGATGAGGGGCGTACACGTTCACGAGATGGAGCGGCACGTCCCCCAGGCGAACCGTTACGTGCAGCAAGCGGCCTGGCACGGGCTCCTCGACCCCCAAGATCTCCGGCTGAAAATGCGGGCCCAGCAAGATGGCCACCCCACTTGAAATGGCGGTGAGGTGGCTCATGCGGACCTCTCCTTGCCATTCCAGGAGCCACGTGGCTTCGTCTCCCGGAACGGTGTGGGTTTCTTGCAGGAAGCACACCGCATATTTCCCCTCCCGCAGGAGCGAAAAATTGTCAAATCTACGGCGTGCCCCTCTGCCGCCGTTGATGTTGAGGCTGGCTATGGTTATCTTCATGGCAAAAGCATAGTGCAACCTCTACCTTAACCTATTGTGGGGGAGGGAGCGAAGTCTTTTGTTGAACTCCGCTCCCTCCGCAGCCCAGCGAGGAGTCCCTCGAGCTCGCGCAGCTCAAGGTGCTGCTCCTTTGTCAAGGGCCCGCCCGCGGCCAAGGTTTTAACGGCGGCGCGGACGGACCCCTTGATCAGCTCCGGCTCGGACCATTTTTCCAGGGCCAGTCGGGCTTGGTCGCGGCGACCCCGGCTCTGGGCCAAAAAGTCCCGGAGTTCCTTTGCAGGAACGAGGAGGGCCTCAGCGGCGGCCGCGAGCAGATCCACCGCCTCCCTGGCGGTGGTCTCTAGGTCTTCACCCGCGTCCCCCACCGAGTCCCCGTCCTCCTCCGGGAGGTGGCCGCCAGCAGCCGGCCCATCGACCGCACAAGGTACGGCAAATGAACCGGCCGCTCCAACCGGCCCTGGCACTGCCCCGATCCCACCCCCAGGATCGTCGGCAGAGGAGTCCCCACTGGGCTCTTTTAAAAATGGTGCCGGGTCGGGAAATGACAGCGGAAGGGGTTCCCCCTCCGCCCCAGGAACCGGAGAACAAGGAGAGACCCGGCCATAGGAAATCCCCAGGCCCTCCAAGTGCTCCAGCTCCAAAGTAAGGGGCGAGGGTGGGTGTTCCTCCCCCTCCCCGCTGCCACCCCCCGGCCCAGCATCTACAGTATCATTAAAATCAATTGTTTCAGTTTCTGCCGGGTCGAGCAAATCCCGGGGTAAGTTGTGTATTGGCTGGGCGGGCTCAGGTTCGGCCTTTTCGGCCCCGCCCGCCTCAGTCCCCGGGACGCCCGGCCCGGCGGCAATGCATTCTTCCACTGGCCCCACGCCCCCCACGACAGGCAGATCTTCCACGCCCTCCCCAGGAGGCAGCGGCTGGGCAGCCTCGACTGCCTCACCCTCCCCGGGGAAAGACTCCTCGCGCCTGCAGCGCAATTTGGGGGCGCTGGTGGGGGACGCGGGACACGCGGCGGGCACCGCCTCCTCCGCGGAGGGATGTTGTTCCCCCTCCGCCTCATTGGGGCGGTGCCTCTTTTTGTTCCTGGGGGCGCGCGGAGTCAGGGAGACCTCCATGTCTGCCGAGGCCTCCCGCTCCGCCCCCCCCTTTTCCTTTTCTTGCCCGCGCCTGGGCCCCTCTGTGGTGTTATTCAAGGGCCCGGGCACGGGCTCGGGGCACCCCGCGCTCGCCGGTGACTGGGTTGGGCTGAGCGCGGTGGTCAGACTTTCCGGCGCACCGAGGGGACCCGCCTCTAGATGTTTTTCCTTCTTCTGCGCCTTCTTTCCGCTCGGACGCTCTCCCTCCCCCCCGCCGGAGGCCCTGAAAACAAAGGCCTCCGACGATGCCCGCGCACCCATGGCTCCCGGCACGCGGACGCAACTAGGGGGAGGGGTGGCGGCGGCGCCAGCTATGGCCGCCTTCGGTGGTTTGGCGGCCTTGGAGGCGGGGCAGTTCTTGCGAACGTGCCCCACCTCCCTGCAGGCATGGCACCGCACGCCATCCGACGTCCAGAAGACGCGGTAGGCAGTCCCCTCGTGCACCACATTAAAGTGCCCTTCTGTCAGGTCCTCCCGCGCCAGCCGGACAAAGAGCTGGCGGCGGAAGGAGAACACGTGGCGCAGGCTGTTCTCCCTGAGGCCGAGCGGTATGGGGTTGATCCCCGACCTTACCTCCCCCAGTTGGTGTAGGTGAGGGAGGAGGAGCTCAGCGGAAACAAAGGGCGGGACGTTTGACACGATGACCCTCTGCGCGGTGGCCTCGAGAGGGTCCACCGGCAGGAACGTCCCGCCCACCGTGAGCCCCTTTTCAAGGGCCAGGGACACCGCCCGCTCCGACCCCAGGAAGAACACGGCCTTCCCAGACATCTTGGAGGCTGCGACAATGGCCGAGGGGCCGACTACCCCAGCCATCGCCCGCACGCACTCCTCGATGGTCATTGTGGGGTGAGTGTAGCTCCTGACCCCGTGTTTTTTCGTAATTAACCTAAATGGTGGCAGGGCAGCGGGTGGCGCAGGAGGGGCCGTGGAAGCGGTTGCCACCTGCGCATACGTCCTTGCTGGCCCTGCCACCGGCGTGGATGGGGTCGCCATCACGGGGTCCCTTTAAGGGCTACACCCACCCCAAAGTCACAGGCCTTAATGGTCTTAATTGGCCTCTTGTATAATGACTGAGCAGAGGAGCCCTTAATGAGGCACACCTCTCCCCTAGTTGGCAATTGGGGAGGGGCCTTGCTCCCTCTGCTCAGTTGTCTTAAATTGTTTGTTTTTTAAATTAAATTTGGAAGGAAGGGCTCTCAGAGAGAGAGGGGAGAAACAGAGTAACAGAGAAAAGAGAGAGGGGGGTGGGAAGGGGGGGGGGCTGCGAGGGCAGGTCTCTCGTCGCAGCTGTGGGTGGGTGCACTCCCCAGATGGCAAAACACAAAAGTCTTTGAGGTGGTCTTCAGGTGGGGGGAGAAGATGTCTTCACCTGGGGTAGCTGGAGCCACCAGGCACTCCTAACGATCTTTAATTGGGTGATTAATGAAAATCTTCAGCCTGGTAGCTCCAGCTATCCCAGGCTAGGCAATTGGGGGTGGGGGGGGTTTCAATTGTGGGGGGGGCCTAGTTGTAAGCACGGCCCCCACGCACACTACCACACACACACACACACACCCCCCGCGATGTTCCGGCCCTCAGTGGTCTTCTTTCCTCCCCCCACCGATACAACAAAGTCTGTTTTTGGGGAAATGCACCCACACCCACCTGTAGAGTAGTTGAGTCTCCCTCCTTCCACACTGGATGTTGTTGGTGGTTTTTCCCCCTCTCTCCAACTCTTTGCAGAATGGTAAAGTTGTTTCAAAGCTTTCTGCCTTTTCCTCCTCTCCCTCTGGGTAAAGTTGAAGGTGAAGCCCCTTCCTTCCTTCTCTTCCTGGGCTGGTCTCAGGGCTCTCCAGGCAGGAGCTCAAGTTGCTAGCTGCTTCCCTCACTGCTCACAGCTCTAACTGAGCAGGACACGCCTCCAAAGCTCCATGATTGGTCCTTGTGCATGAAACTCTTTTTGGGAGTAAACAAAAAACATTAAACCGTGCCCCCCCGATCTGGGGGAAACACCAAACATTTGCAGGCCCTTTTATTTATTTTTTTGTTGGTATTTTTGGGGGGTTTTTTTGGGCACAAAAACATATTTTTTCTCCAAGTGCCCCCTATAAAATGGGAGGGGCACACTAAAAGCACCGGCAATTGTGCATGAAACTCTTTTAGAGTCTACCTGCGAAAACATAAACATTAAACTGTGCCACCCGACCTGGGTGACACTCCAGACATTTACAAGGCCCATTTTTTTCCCCCCTTTTTTTGTGTTTTTTTTTTGTTTTTTCTTTTTTTTTTTTTTGTTTTTTTTTTTTTTTGGGCACTAAAATCACAATTTTTCCCCAGTGCCCCCTATAAAAGGGAAGGGGACACTAAAAGCACCGGCAATTAAAACAAATTAACTTTAAAACGTAAAATCAAATTAAAATTTGGTTGCCGGGCGTGATGATGCACTCCAGTCCCTCCGGTGCCCACCTCTCGCGGAAGGCCGCGAGCGTACCGGTGGACACCGCGTGCTCCATCTCCAAGGACACCCTGGACCGGATGTAAGAGCGGAAGAGAGGCAGGCAGTCAGGTTGAACGACCCCCTCGACCGCCCGCTGCCTGGACCGGCTGATGGCACCCTTGGCCGTGCCCAGGAGCAGTCCTACGAGGAGGCCTTCGGACCTACCCGCTCCCCTCCGCACAGGGTGCCCAAAGATCAGGAGAGTGGGACTGAAGTGCAGCCAGAATTTCAGGAGCAGCCCCTTCAAATAATGGAACAGGGGCTGCAACCTTGTGCACTCAATAAAAACATGGAACACGGACTCCTCCAGACCGCAGAAATTGCAGGCGGCCTGGGAGTCCGTGAACCGGCTTAAAAATTTGTTGCACGGCACTGCTCCGTGCACCACCCTCCAGGCCAAGTCCCCGATGAATAGTGGGAGGACCCCTGCGTAGAGTGCCCTCCATCGGGGACCCCCGCCTCCTCCGGCCGGCAAGATGGTGCGCCATGGCGTGTCCGGACGGCCGGCGAGGATGGCAAAGTTGAGGGTGTGCAGGAGCAGCCCGTACAGGAAACCCCTCCGCGCGGAACTGAAAGGCACGGAGGGGATTTCCCCGAGGCGGCTCAAGTTGTGAGGCGCCGGCCCCCGAGGGAGGTTCCGGGGTTTGGCGCCGATGAGGAATTCCGTCCGGACGGGGGTCAGTTCGGACGGGATCTCCCCACGTGCTTGAGCCTCCTCGATACACCTAACGGAGTCAGGGCCCAGAGCTGTTTTTAGCGACTCGATGGCATCGGCCGCGCGGCGGACGTTGGCAGAATTTAGGCGCCGCGCCAGCGTGACTGGCGCCATCCAGCCCGCTCCTCCGCCATCGAGCAGGTCCCTGACCCTGGTCACCTCACCAGCCACAGCCCTCTCTTCCGACCGCCACATGAAGCCTCGGCCGTGGAGGTACGGATTCCCGAGCAGCGGCTCCTGCAGGACGGCCGCCACTCCAGCCGGCGGAGAGCTGCGCTTGGTGGAGACTTTGTTCCAGACCCTGATGAGTTCCCTGTAAAAGACAGGCAGCTCCCGGAGGGCGGTCCTGGCACCCCCCAAGTTCACAAACAGGAGCTGCGTGTCATAATTGAGGTCGAGCTGCTGGCGGAAGAAATACCTCGCCAGAGCACACCACCTAGGAGGGGGCTCGACGTAAAGGTATCTCTGCAGGGTCTGAAGACGGAAAGTCGCGAGCTGGGCGCTGACGCACACCAACGACTGACCGCCCTCCTCAAGCGGGAGACTCAAGACCGCGACAGAGACCCAGTGCTTCCTGTTGTTCCAGAAGAAGTCCACCAGCTTCTTCTGTATCTTGGCGACAAACGCAGGGGGAGGGGTCAAAGTGACCAGCCGGTACCACAGCATTGCGGCCACCAGCTGGTTTATGACTAGCGCTCGACCCCTGTAGGACAGCACTCGGAGCAGTCCTGTCCAGCGCCCTAGGCGAGCGGCGACCTTGGCCTCCAGCTCCTGCCAGTTCGCCGGCCAGGCTTCCTCGTCGGGGCTAAGGTAGACTCCCAGATAGAGGAGATGGGTCGTGCTCCAGGCAAAAGGCCTGAGCTCCTCCGGCAGGGAGTCCACCCGCCACTGACCCACCAGGAGTCCGGAACATTTCTCCCAGTTGATCCTGGCGGAGGACGCGGCCGAGTAAATCTCCTGGCACTCACGCATCCTCCGCAGGTCAGCGGGATCCTCTACCGCGAGGAGCACGTCATCGGCGTAAGCCGAGAGGACGACCTCCACGCCCGGCCCTTGCAGAGCCAGTCCCGTCAACCTCGTCCGCAAGAGGCGCAGGAAAGGCTCCACGCAAACGGCGTATAACTGGCCGGACATGGGGCATCCCTGGCGCACCCCTCTCCTAAAGCGAAGGGGCGCCGTCAAGGACCCGTTAACCTTAATCAGACACTCCGCGGCGGCGTACAAAAGTCGGATCCGGGCGACGAAATGCGTCCCGAACCCGAAAGCGCGCAGAGTTCCGAGCAGATAGTCGTGATCCACCCTGTCGAACGCCTTCTCTTGGTCGAGGGATAGGAAGGCGACCGACAGACCAGCCTCCTGGGAGCAATGGATGAGGTCCCGGACCAGATGGATGTTGTCGTGGATTGTCCGGCCCGGGACCGTGTATGACTGGTCGGGGTGGATCATGTGGTCCAGCACGGCACCAAGGCGAGCAGACATCGCCCTGGCGAAGATTTTGTAGTCCGTGCTGAGGAGGGAGACCGGGCGCCAGTTCTTAAGGAGGCGGAGATCGCCCTTCTTAGGCAGCAGGACGATGACTGCCCTGCGCCAAGAGAGGGGCATCTCCCCGGTCGCCAGACTTTCCCCCAGGACCCGCGCGTAGTCGCCCCCCAGGACGTCCCAGAACGCCCTGTGGAACTCCACGGTCAGCCCGTCCAGCCCCGGGGATTTTCCCCTCGAGAGCCGGGCGAGGGCACCGGTCAGCTCCGCCAGGCTTAGCGGAGCTTCCAGATTTTCGGCGCCCTCCGGGCCGACCTTCGGCAGGTCCTCCCACAAAACTCTACGCGCTTCCTCGCTGGACGGATCCGGAGAGAACAGAGCCCCGTAATATTCACGGACCCTGTTGTTGACGCCCTCCGGATCCGAGACGAGAGAGCCGTCGTCGGCCAGCAGCGTCAAGAGCTGCTTACGGACACTCTGCCTTTTTTCCAGCGAGTAGAAGAAGGGGGAGCCGCGGTCCAGATCCCGCAGGAACCGGATCCGCGACCTCACGAACGCGCCTCGGGACCCGACGAGCTGCAGGTCCTTCAGCGCGGCCTTCTTCGCTTCGTACACCGTCCGCAGGGCCGGGTCCTGGACGACTTGACCGAGACGGGCTTCCAGGTCGAGCACCTCTTTTTCTAGGCGCCCGACTCTGGCCGCCCGCCTCTTGGTCGACCCCCTCGCGTACTCTTGACAGAAGACGCGGACGTGAGCCTTGCCCACGTCCCACCATAGCCTCAAGGAGGGGAAGCCCCCCTGCTTCCTTCTCCAGTCGGACCAGAATCGACGGAACGAGTCCTGGAACCGCACGTCCTCCAGCAGCCGGTTGTTAAAGTGCCAGTACGCGGACCCCGTCCTCGCGCGGAGCGAAGCGAGCTCCGCCCACACCAGGTGGTGGTCCGAACACGGCACCGGCCGCATGGAGGCCGCCGGGACGCAGGAAACGTACGCCCGAGACACGTAAAGGCGGTCGACTCTAGACCATCCAACTCCAGGCCTCACCCAAGTAAAGGCGCTGGAGTCGGGGTGGAGATTTCGCCAGACGTCCACCAAGTCGAAGGACCCGACCAGGTCCCTCAACTTCTCCATCGCCGTCATGCACTGCGGGGCACCGGAGCGGTCCCTCGCCTCGAGGGTGCAGTTAAAATCCCCCCCGAGGACAATGCAGTCGCCGACGTCGACGGAGCCAAGAAGAGCGGACACCTCTTCAAAGAAGCGCGTCTGCTGCGGGCCGGGATGAGGGGCGTACACGTTCACGAGATGGAGCGGCACGTCCCCCAGGCGAACCGTTACGTGCAGCAAGCGGCCTGGCACGGGCTCCTCGACCCCCAAGATCTCCGGCTGAAAATGCGGGCCCAGCAAGATGGCCACCCCACTAGAAATGGCGGTGAGGTGGCTCATGCGGACCTCTCCTTGCCATTCCAGGAGCCACGTGGCTTCGTCTCCCGGAACGGTGTGGGTTTCTTGCAGGAAGCACACCGCATATTTCCCCTCCCGCAGGAGCGAAAAATTGTCAAATCTACGGCGTGCCCCTCTGCCGCCGTTGATGTTGAGGCTGGCTATGGTTATCTTCATGGCAAAAGCATAGTGCAACCTCTACCTTAACCTATTGTGGGGGAGGGAGCGGAGTCTTTTGTTGAACTCCGCTCCCTCCGCAGCCCAGCGAGGAGTCCCTCGAGCTCGCGCAGCTCAAGGTGCTGCTCCTTTGTCAAGGGCCCGCCCGCGGCCAAGGTTTTAACGGCGGCGCGGACGGACCCCTTGATCAGCTCCGGCTCGGACCATTTATCCAGGGCCAGTCGGGCTTGGTCGCGGCGACCCCGGCTCTGGGCCAAAAAGTCCCGGAGTTCCTTTGCAGGAACGAGGAGGGCCTCAGCGGCGGCCGCGAGCAGATCCACCGCCTCACTGGCGGTGGTCTCTAGGTCTTCACCCGCGTCCCCCACCGAGTCCCCGTCCTCCTCCGGGAGGTGGCCGCCAGCAGCCGGCCCATCGACCGCACAAGGTACGGCAAATGAACCGGCCGCTCCAACCGGCCCTGGCACTGCCCCGATCCCACCCCCAGGATCGTCGGCAGAGGAGTCCCCACTGGGCTCTTTTAAAAATGGTGCTGGGTCGGGAAATGACAGCGGAAGGGGTTCCCCCTCCGCCCCAGGAACCGGAGAACAAGGAGAGACCCGGCCATAGAAAATCCCCAGGCCCTCCAAGCGCTCCAGCTCCAAAGTAAGGGGCGAGGGTGGGTGTTCCTCCCCCTCCCCGCTGCCACCCCCCGGCCCAGCATCTACAGTTTCATTAAAATCAACAAATTGTTTTTCTGCCGGGTCGAGCGACTCCCGGGGGAAGTTGGGTAATAGCTGGGCGGGCTCAGGTTCGGCCTTTTCGGCCTCGCCCGCCTCAGTCCCCGGGACGCCCGGCCCGGCGGCTACGCATTGCTCCGCGGTCCCCACGCCCCCCACGACAGGCAGATCTTCCACTCCATCCCCGGGAGGCAGAGGCTGGGCAGCCTCAACTGTCTCACCCTCCCCGGGGAAAGACTCCTCGCGCCTGCAGCGCAATTTGGGGGCGCTGGTGGGGGACGCGGGACACGCGGCGGGCACCGACTCCTCCGCGGAGGGATGTTGTTCCCCCTCCGCGTCATTGGGGCGGTGCCTCTTTTTGTTCCTGGGGGCGCGCGGCGTCAGGGAGACCTCCATGTCTGCCGAGGCCTCCCGCTCCGCCCCCCCCTTTTCCTTTTCTTGCCCGCGCCCGGGCCCCTCTGCGGTATTGGTCAAGGGCTCGGGCACGGGCTCGGGGCACCCCGCGCTCGCCGGTGGCTGGGTTGGGCCGAGCGCGGTGGTCAATCCTTCTGGCGCACTGAGGGGACCCGCCTCTAGATGTTTCTTCTTGTTCCGCGCCTTCTTTCCGCTCGGACGCTCTCCCTCCCCCCCGCCGGAGGCCCTGAAAACAAAGGCCTCCGACGATGCCCGCGCACCTACGGCTCCCGGCACGCGGACGCAACTAGGGGGAGGGGTGGCGGCGGCGCCAGCCTTGGCCGCCTTCGATGGTTTGGCGGCCTTGGAGGCGGGGCAGTTCTTGCGAACGTGCCCCACCTCCCTGCAGGCATGGCACCGCACGCCATCCGACGTCCAGAAGACGCGGTAGGCAGTCCCCTCGTGCACCACATTAAAGTGCCCTTCTGTCAGGTCCTCCCGCGCCAGCCGGACAAAGAGCTGGCGGCGGAAGGAGAACACGTGGCGCAGGCTGTTCTCCCTGAGGCCGAGCGGTATGGGGTTGATCCCCGACCTTACCTCCCCCAGTTGGTGTAGGTGAGGGAGGAGGAGCTCAGCGGAAACAAAGGGCGGGACGTTTGACACGATGACCCTCTGCGCGGTGGCCTCGAGAGGGTCCACCGGCAGGAACGTCCCGCCCACCGTGAGCCCCTTTTCAAGGGCCAGGGACACCGCCCGCTCCGACCCCAGGAAGAACACGGCCTTCCCAGACATCTTGGAGGCTGCGACAATGGCCGAGGGGCCGACTACCCCAGCCATCGCCCGCACGCACTCCTCGATGGTCATTGTGGGGTGAGTGTAGCTCCTGACCCCGTGTTTTTTCGTAATTAACCTAAATGGTGGCAGGGCAGCGGGTGGCGCAGGAGGGGCCGTGGAAGCGGTTGCCACCTGCGCATACGTCCTTGCTGGCCCTGCCACCGGCGTGGATGGGGTCGCCATCACGGGGTCCCTTTAAGGGCTACACCCACCCCAAAGTCACAGGCCTTAATGGTCTTAATTGGCCTCTTGTATAATGACTGAGCAGAGGAGCCCTTAATGAGGCACACCTCTCCCCTAGTTGGCAATTGGGGAGGGGCCTTGCTCCCTCTGCTCAGTTGTCTTAAATTGTTTGTTTTTTAAATTAAATTTGGAAGGAAGGGCTCTCAGAGAGAGAGGGGAGAAACAGAGTAACAGAGAAAAGAGAGAGGGGGGTGGGAAGGGGGGGGGGCTGCGAGGGCAGGTCTCTCGTCGCAGCTGTGGGTGGGTGCACTCCCCAGATGGCAAAACACAAAAGTCTTTGAGGTGGTCTTCAGGTGGGGGGAGAAGATGTCTTCACCTGGGGTAGCTGGAGCCACCAGGCACTCCTAACGATCTTTAATTGGGTGATTAATGAAAATCTTCAGCCTGGTAGCTCCAGCTATCCCAGGCTAGGCAATTGGGGGTGGGGGGGGTTTCAATTGTGGGGGGGGCCTAGTTGTAAGCACGGCCCCCACGCACACTACCACACACACACACACACACCCCCCGCGATGTTCCGGCCCTCAGTGGTCTTCTTTCCTCCCCCCACCGATACAACAAAGTCTGTTTTTGGGGAAATGCACCCACACCCACCTGTAGAGTAGTTGAGTCTCCCTCCTTCCACACTGGATGTTGTTGGTGGTTTTTCCCCCTCTCTCCAACTCTTTGCAGAATGGTAAAGTTGTTTCAAAGCTTTCTGCCTTTTCCTCCTCTCCCTCTGGGTAAAGTTGAAGGTGAAGCCCCTTCCTTCCTTCTCTTCCTGGGCTGGTCTCAGGGCTCTCCAGGCAGGAGCTCAAGTTGCTAGCTGCTTCCCTCACTGCTCACAGCTCTAACTGAGCAGGACACGCCTCCAAAGCTCCATGATTGGTCCTTGTGCATGAAACTCTTTTTGGGAGTAAACAAAAAACATTAAACCGTGCCCCCCCGATCTGGGGGAAACACCAAACATTTGCAGGCCCTTTTATTTATTTTTTTGTTGGTATTTTTGGGGGGTTTTTTTGGGCACAAAAACATATTTTTTCTCCAAGTGCCCCCTATAAAATGGGAGGGGCACACTAAAAGCACCGGCAATTGTGCATGAAACTCTTTTGAGTTTACCTGCGAAAACATAAAACATTAAAGAGTGCCACCCGACCTGGGTGACACTCCAGACATTTACAAGGCCCTTTTTTTCCCCCCCTTTTTTTTTGTTTTTTTTTTTTGTGTTTTTTCTTTTTTTGGTTTTTTTTTGGGCACTAAAATCACAATTTTTCCCCAGTGCCCCCTATAAAAGGGAAGGGGACACTAAAAGCACCGGCAATTAAAACAAATTAACTTTAAAACGTAAAATCAAATTAAAATTTGGTTGCCGGGCGTGATGATGCACTCCAGTCCCTCCGGTGCCCACCTCTCGCGGAAGGCCGCGAGCGTACCGGTGGACACTGCGTGCTCCATCTCCAAGGACACCCTGGACCGGATGTAAGAGCGGAAGAGAGGCAGGCAGTCAGGTTGAACCACCCCCTCGACCGCCCGCTGCCTGGACCGGCTGATGGCACCCTTGGCCGTGCCCAGGAGCAGTCCTACGAGGAGGCCTTCGGACCTACCCGCTCCCCTCCGCACAGGGTGCCCAAAGATCAGGAGAGTGGGACTGAAGTGCAGCCAGAATTTCAGGAGCAGCCCCTTCAAATAATGGAACAGGGGCTGCAACCTTGTGCACTCAATAAAAACATGGAACACGGACTCCTCCAGACCGCAGAAATTGCAGGCGGCCTGGGAGTCCGTGAACCGGCTTAAAAATTTGTTGCACGGCACTGCTCCGTGCACCACCCTCCAGGCCAAGTCCCCGATGAATAGTGGGAGGACCCCTGCGTAGAGTGCCCTCCATCGGGGACCCCCGCCTCCTCCGGACGGCAAGATGGTACGCCATGGCGTGTCCGGACGGCCGGCGAGGATGGCAAAGTTGAGGGTGTGCAGGAGCAGCCCGTACAGGAAACCCCTCCGCGCGGAACTGAAAGGCACGGAGGGGATTTCCCCGAGGCGGCTCAAGTTGTGAGGCGCCGGCCCCCGAGGGAGGTTCCGGGGTTTGGCGCCGATGAGGAATTCCGTCCGGACGGGGGTCAGTTCGGACGGGATCTCCCCACGTGCTTGAGCCTCCTCGATGCACCTAACGGAGTCAGGGCCCAGAGCTGTTTTTAGCGACTCGATGGCATCGGCCGCGAGGCGGACGTTGGCAGAATTTAGGCGCCGCGCCAGCGTGTCTGGCGCCATCCAGCCCGCTCCTCCGCCATCGAGCAGGTCCCTGACCCTGGTCACCTCACCAGCCACAGCCCTCTCTTCCGACCGCCACATAAAGCCTCGGCCGTGGAGGTACGGATTCCCGAGCAGCGGTTCCTGCAGGACGGCCGCCACTCCAGCCGGCGGAGAGCTGCGCTTGGTGGAGACTTTGTTCCAGACCCTGATGAGTTCCCTGTAAAAGACAGGCAGCTCCCGGAGGGCGGTCCTGGCACCCCCCAAGTTCACAAACAGGAGCTGCGTGTCATAATTGAGGTCGAGCTGCTGGCGGAAGAAATACCTCGCCAGAGCGCACCACCTAGGAGGGGGCTCGACGTAAAGGTATCTCTGCAGGGTCTGAAGACGGAAAGTCGCGAGCTGGGCGCTGACGCACACCAACGACTGACCGCCCTCCTCAAGCGGGAGACTCAAGACCGCGGCAGAGACCCAGTGCTTCCTGTTGTTCCAGAAGAAGTCCACCAGCTTCTTCTGTATCTTGGCGACAAACGCAGGGGGAGGGGTCAAAGTGACCAGCCGGTACCACAGCATTGCGGCCACCAGCTGGTTTATGACTAGCGCTCGACCCCTGTAGGACAGCACTCGGAGCAGTCCTGTCCAGCGCCCTAGGCGAGCGGCGACCTTGGCCTCCAGCTCCTGCCAGTTCGCCGGCCAGGCTCCCTCGTCGGGGCTAAGGTAGACTCCCAGATAGAGGAGATGGGTCGTGCTCCAGGCAAAAGGCCTGAGCTCCTCCGGCAGGGAGTCCACCCGCCACTGACCCACCAGGAGTCCGGAACATTTCTCCCAGTTGATCCTGGCGGAGGACGCGGCCGAGTAAATCTCCTGGCACTCACGCATCCTCCGCAGGTCAGCGGGATCCTCTACCGCGAGGAGCACGTCATCGGCGTAAGCCGAGAGGACGACCTCCACGCCCGGCCCTTGCAGAGCCAGTCCCGTCAACCTCGTCCGCAAGAGGCGCAGGAAAGGCTCCACGCAAACGGCGTATAACTGGCCGGACATGGGGCATCCCTGGCGCACCCCTCTCCTAAAGCGAAGGGGCGCCGTCAAGGACCCGTTAACCTTAATCAGACACTCCGCGGCGGTGTACAAAAGTCGGATCCGGGCGACGAAATGCGTCCCGAACCCGAAAGCGCGCAGAGTTCCGAGCAGATAGTCGTGATCCACCCTGTCGAACGCCTTCTCTTGGTCGAGGGATAGGAAGGCGACCGACAGACCAGCCTCCTGGGAACAATGGATGAGGTCCCGGACCAGATGGATGTTATCGTGGATTGTCCGGCCCGGGACCGTGTATGACTGGTCGGGGTGGATCATGTGGTCCAGCACGGCACCAAGGCGAGCAGACATCGCCCTGGCGAAGATTTTGTAGTCCGTGCTGAGGAGGGAGACCGGGCGCCAGTTCTTAAGGAGGCGGAGATCGCCCTTCTTAGGCAGCAGGACGATGACTGCCCTGCGCCAAGAGAGGGGCATCTCCCCGGTCGCCAGACTTTCCCCCAGGACCCGCGCGTAGTCGCTCCCCAGGACGTCCCAGAACGCCCTGTGGAACTCCACGGTCAGCCCGTCCAGCCCCGGGGATTTTCCCCTCGAGAGCCGGGCGAGGGCACCGGTCAGCTCCGCCAGGCTTAGCGGAGCTTCCAGATTTTCGGCGCCCTCCGGGCCGACCTTCGGCAGGTCCTCCCACAAAACTCTACGCGCTTCCTCGCTGGACGGATCCGGAGAGAACAGAGCCCCGTAATATTCACGGACCCTGTTGTTGACGCCCTCCGGATCCGAGACGAGAGAGCCGTCGTCGGCCAGCAGCGTCAAGAGCTGCTTACGGACACTCTGCCTTTTTTCCAGCGAGTAGAAGAAGGGGGAGCCGCGGTCCAGATCCCGCAGGAACCGGATCCGCGACCTCACGAACGCGCCTCGGGACCCGACGAGCTGCAGGTCCTTCAGCGCGGCCTTCTTCGCTTCGTACACCGTCCGCAGGGCCGGGTCCTGGACGACTTGACCGAGACGGGCTTCCAGGTCGAGCACCTCTTTTTCTAGGCGCCCGACTCTGGCCGCCCGCCTCTTGGTCGACCCCCTCGCGTACTCTTGACAGAAGACGCGGACGTGAGCCTTGCCCACGTCCCACCATAGCCTCAAGGAGGGGAAGCCCCCCTGCTTCCTTCTCCAGTCGGACCAGAATCGACGGAACGAGTCCTGGAACCGCACGTCCTCCAGCAGCCGGTTGTTAAAGTGCCAGTACGCGGACCCCGTCCTCGCGCGGAGCGAAGCGAGCTCCGCCCACACCAGGTGGTGGTCCGAGCACGGCACCGGCCGCATGGAGGCCGCCGGGACGCAGGAAACGTACGCCCGAGACACGTAAAGGCGGTCGACCCTAGACCATCCAACTCCAGGCCTCACCCAAGTAAAGGCGCTGGAGTCGGGGTGGAGATTTCGCCAGACGTCCACCAAGTCGAAGGACCCGACCAGGTCCCTCAACTTCTCCATCGCCGTCATGCACTGCGGGGCACCGGAGCGGTCCCTCGCCTCGAGGGTGCAGTTAAAATCCCCCCCGAGGACAATGCAGTCGCCGACGTCGACGGAGCCAAGAAGAGCGGACACCTCTTCAAAGAAGCGCGTCTGCTGCGGGCCGGGATGAGGGGCGTACACGTTCACGAGATGGAGCGGCACGTCCCCCAGGCGAACCGTTACGTGCAGCAAGCGGCCTGGCACGGGCTCCTCGACCCCCAAGATCTCCGGCTGAAAATGCGGGCCCAGCAAGATGGCCACCCCACTAGAAATGGCGGTGAGGTGGCTCATGCGGACCTCTCCTTGCCATTCCAGGAGCCACGTGGCTTCGTCTCCCGGAACGGTGTGGGTTTCTTGCAGGAAGCACACCGCATATTTCCCCTCCCGCAGGAGCGAAAAATTGTCAAATCTACGGCGTGCCCCTCTGCCGCCGTTGATGTTGAGGCTGGCTATGGTTATCTTCATGGCAAAAGCATAGTGCAACCTCTACCTTAACCTATTGTGGGGGAGGGAGCGGAGTCTTTTGTTGAACTCCGCTCCCTCCGCAGCCCAGCGAGGAGTCCCTCGAGCTCGCGCAGCTCAAGGTGCTGCTCCTTTGTCAAGGGCCCGCCCGCGGCCAAGGTTTTAACGGCGGCGCGGACGGACCCCTTGATCAGCTCCGGCTCGGACCATTTATCCAGGGCCAGTCGGGCTTGGTCGCGGCGACCCCGGCTCTGGGCCAAAAAGTCCCGGAGTTCCTTTGCAGGAACGAGGAGGGCCTCAGCGGCGGCCGCGAGCAGATCCACCGCCTCACTGGCGGTGGTCTCTAGGTCTTCACCCGCGTCCCCCACCGAGTCCCCGTCCTCCTCCGGGAGGTGGCCGCCAGCAGCCGGCCCATCGACCGCACAAGGTACGGCAAATGAACCGGCCGCTCCAACCGGCCCTGGCACTGCCCCGATCCCACCCCCAGGATCGTCGGCAGAGGAGTCCCCACTGGGCTCTTTTAAAAATGGTGCTGGGTCGGGAAATGACAGCGGAAGGGGTTCCCCCTCCGCCCCAGGAACCGGAGAACAAGGAGAGACCCGGCCATAGAAAATCCCCAGGCCCTCCAAGCGCTCCAGCTCCAAAGTAAGGGGCGAGGGTGGGTGTTCCTCCCCCTCCCCGCTGCCACCCCCCGGCCCAGCATCTACAGTTTCATTAAAATCAACAAATTGTTTTTCTGCCGGGTCGAGCGACTCCCGGGGGAAGTTGGGTAATAGCTGGGCGGGCTCAGGTTCGGCCTTTTCGGCCTCGCCCGCCTCAGTCCCCGGGACGCCCGGCCCGGCGGCTACGCATTGCTCCGCGGTCCCCACGCCCCCCACG
The DNA here is from genome assembly GCF_044704955.1 of Pristiophorus japonicus. Taxonomy (NCBI): domain Eukaryota; kingdom Metazoa; phylum Chordata; class Chondrichthyes; family Pristiophoridae; genus Pristiophorus; species Pristiophorus japonicus. The sequence continues at coordinate 105,049,929 of NC_091991.1, read as the reverse complement.
ACAGGCAGATCTTCCACTCCATCCCCGGGAGGCAGAGGCTGGGCAGCCTCAACTGTCTCACCCTCCCCGGGGAAAGACTCCTCGCGCCTGCAGCGCAATTTGGGGGCGCTGGTGGGGGACGCGGGACACGCGGCGGGCACCGACTCCTCCGCGGAGGGATGTTGTTCCCCCTCCGCGTCATTGGGGCGGTGCCTCTTTTTTGTTCCTGGGGGCGCGCGGCGTCAGGGAGACCTCCATGTCTGCCGAGGCCTCCCGCTCCGCCCCCCCCTTTTCCTTTTCTTGCCCGCGCCCGGGCCCCTCTGCGGTATTGGTCAAGGGCTCGGGCACGGGCTCGGGGCACCCCGCGCTCGCCGGTGGCTGGGTTGGGCCGAGCGCGGTGGTCAATCCTTCTGGCGCACTGAGGGGACCCGCCTCTAGATGTTTCTTCTTGTTCCGCGCCTTCTTTCCGCTCGGACGCTCTCCCTCCCCCCCGCCGGAGGCCCTGAAAACAAAGGCCTCCGACGATGCCCGCGCACCTACGGCTCCCGGCACGCGGACGCAACTAGGGGGAGGGGTGGCGGCGGCGCCAGCCTTGGCCGCCTTCGATGGTTTGGCGGCCTTGGAGGCGGGGCAGTTCTTGCGAACGTGCCCCACCTCCCTGCAGGCATGGCACCGCACGCCGTCCGACGTCCAGAAGACGCGGTAGGCAGTCCCCTCGTGCACCACATTAAAATCTCCCTCCGTCGTGTCCTCCCGCGCCAGCCGGACAAAGAGCTGGCGGCGGAAGGAGAACACGTGGCGCAGGCTGTTCTCCCTGAGGCCGAGCGGTATGGGGTTGATCCCCGACCTTACCTCCCCCAGTTGGTGTAGGTGAGGGAGGAGGAGCTCAGCGGAAACAAAGGGCGGGACGTTTGACACGATGACCCTCTGCGCGGTGGCCTCGAGAGGGTCCACCGGCAGGAACGTCCCGCCCACCGTGAGCCCCTTTTCAAGGGCCAGGGACACCGCCCGCTCCGACCCCAGGAAGAACACGGCCTTCCCAGACATCTTGGAGGCTGCGACAATGGCCGAGGGGCCGACTACCCCAGCCATCGCCCGCACGCACTCCTCGATGGTCATTGTGGGGTGAGTGTAGCTCCTGACCCCGTGTTTTTTCGTAATTAACCTAAATGGTGGCAGGGCAGCGGGTGGCGCAGGAGGGGCCGTGGAAGCGGTTGCCACCTGCGCATACGTCCTTGCTGGCCCTGCCACCGGCGTGGATGGGGTCGCCATCACGGGGTCCCTTTAAGGGCTACACCCACCCCAAAGTCACAGGCCTTAATGGTCTTAATTGGCCTCTTGTATAATGACTGAGCAGAGGAGCCCTTAATGAGGCACACCTCTCCCCTAGTTGGCAATTGGGGAGGGGCCTTGCTCCCTCTGCTCAGTTGTCTTAAATTGTTTGTTTTTTAAATTAAATTTGGAAGGAAGGGCTCTCAGAGAGAGAGGGGAGAAACAGAGTAACAGAGAAAAGAGAGAGGGGGGTGGGAAGGGGGGGGGGCTGCGAGGGCAGGTCTCTCGTCGCAGCTGTGGGTGGGTGCACTCCCCAGATGGCAAAACACAAAAGTCTTTGAGGTGGTCTTCAGGTGGGGGGAGAAGATGTCTTCACCTGGGGTAGCTGGAGCCACCAGGCACTCCTAACGATCTTTAATTGGGTGATTAATGAAAATCTTCAGCCTGGTAGCTCCAGCTATCCCAGGCTAGGCAATTGGGGGTGGGGGGGGTTTCAATTGTGGGGGGGGCCTAGTTGTAAGCACGGCCCCCACGCACACTACCACACACACACACACACACCCCCCGCGATGTTCCGGCCCTCAGTGGTCTTCTTTCCTCCCCCCACCGATACAACAAAGTCTGTTTTTGGGGAAATGCACCCACACCCACCTGTAGAGTAGTTGAGTCTCCCTCCTTCCACACTGGATGTTGTTGGTGGTTTTTCCCCCTCTCTCCAACTCTTTGCAGAATGGTAAAGTTGTTTCAAAGCTTTCTGCCTTTTCCTCCTCTCCCTCTGGGTAAAGTTGAAGGTGAAGCCCCTTCCTTCCTTCTCTTCCTGGGCTGGTCTCAGGGCTCTCCAGGCAGGAGCTCAAGTTGCTAGCTGCTTCCCTCACTGCTCACAGCTCTAACTGAGCAGGACACGCCTCCAAAGCTCCATGATTGGTCCTTGTGCATGAAACTCTTTTTGGGAGTAAACAAAAAACATTAAACCGTGCCCCCCCGATCTGGGGGAAACACCAAACATTTGCAGGCCCTTTTATTTATTTTTTTGTTGGTATTTTTGGGGGGTTTTTTTGGGCACAAAAACATATTTTTTCTCCAAGTGCCCCCTATAAAATGGGAGGGGCACACTAAAAGCACCGGCAATTGTGCATGAAACTCTTTTAGAGTCTACCTGCGAAAACATAAACATTAAACTGTGCCACCCGACCTGGGTGACACTCCAGACATTTACAAGGCCCATTTTTTTCCCCCCCTTTTTTGTGTTTTTTTTTTGTTTTTTCTTTTTTTTTTGTTTTTTTTTTTTTGGGCACTAAAATCACAATTTTTCCCCAGTGCCCCCTATAAAAGGGAAGGGGACACTAAAAGCACCGGCAATTAAAACAAATTAACTTTAAAACGTAAAATCAAATTAAAATTTGGTTGCCGGGCGTGATGATGCACTCCAGTCCCTCCGGTGCCCACCTCTCGCGGAAGGCCGCGAGCGTACCGGTGGACACCGCGTGCTCCATCTCCAAGGACACCCTGGACCGGATGTAAGAGCGGAAGAGAGGCAGGCAGTCAGGTTGAACGACCCCCTCGACCGCCCGCTGCCTGGACCGGCTGATGGCACCCTTGGCCGTGCCCAGGAGCAGTCCTACGAGGAGGCCTTCGGACCTACCCGCTCCCCTCCGCACAGGGTGCCCAAAGATCAGGAGAGTGGGACTGAAGTGCAGCCAGAATTTCAGGAGCAGCCCCTTCAAATAATGGAACAGGGGCTGCAACCTTGTGCACTCAATAAAAACATGGAACACGGACTCCTCCAGACCGCAGAAATTGCAGGCGGCCTGGGAGTCCGTGAACCGGCTTAAAAATTTGTTGCACGGCACTGCTCCGTGCACCACCCTCCAGGCCAAGTCCCCGATGAATAGTGGGAGGACCCCTGCGTAGAGTGCCCTCCATCGGGGACCCCCGCCTCCTCCGGACGGCAAGATGGTGCGCCATGGCGTGTCCGGACGGCCGGCGAGGATGGCAAAGTTGAGGGTGTGCAGGAGCAGCCCGTACAGGAAACCCCTCCGCGCGGAACTGAAAGGCACGGAGGGGATTTCCCCGAGGCGGCTCAAGTTGTGAGGCGCCGGCCCCCGAGGGAGGTTCCGGGGTTTGGCGCCGATGAGGAATTCCGTCCGGACGGGGGTCAGTTCGGACGGGATCTCCCCACGTGCCTGAGCCTCCTCGATACACCTAACGGAGTCAGGGCCCAGAGCTGTTTTTAGCGACTCGATGGCATCGGCCGCGCGGCGGACGTTGGCAGAATTTAGGCGCCGCGCCAGCGTGACTGGCGCCATCCAGCCCGCTCCTCCGCCATCGAGCAGGTCCCTGACCCTGGTCACCTCACCAGCCACAGCCCTCTCTTCCGACCGCCACATGAAGCCTCGGCCGTGGAGGTACGGATTCCCGAGCAGCGGCTCCTGCAGGACGGCCGCCACTCCAGCCGGCGGAGAGCTGCGCTTGGTGGAGACTTTGTTCCAGACCCTGATGAGTTCCCTGTAAAAGACAGGCAGCTCCCGGAGGGCGGTCCTGGCACCCCCCAAGTTCACAAACAGGAGCTGCGTGTCATAATTGAGGTCGAGCTGCTGGCGGAAGAAATACCTCGCCAGAGCACACCACCTAGGAGGGGGCTCGACGTAAAGGTATCTCTGCAGGGTCTGAAGACGGAAAGTCGCGAGCTGGGCGCTGACGCACACCAACGACTGACCGCCCTCCTCAAGCGGGAGACTCAAGACCGCGACAGAGACCCAGTGCTTCCTGTTGTTCCAGAAGAAGTCCACCAGCTTCTTCTGTATCTTGGCGACAAACGCAGGGGGAGGGGTCAAAGTGACCAGCCGGTACCACAGCATTGCGGCCACCAGCTGGTTTATGACTAGCGCTCGACCCCTGTAGGACAGCACTCGGAGCAGTCCTGTCCAGCGCCCTAGGCGAGCGGTGACCTTGGCCTCCAGCTCCTGCCAGTTCGCCGGCCAGGCTTCCTCGTCGGGGCTAAGGTAGACTCCCAGATAGAGGAGATGGGTCGTGCTCCAGGCAAAAGGCCTGAGCTCCTCCGGCAGGGAGTCCACCCGCCACTGACCCACCAGGAGTCCGGAACATTTCTCCCAGTTGATCCTGGCGGAGGACGCGGCCGAGTAAATCTCCTGGCACTCACGCATCCTCCGCAGGTCAGCGGGATCCTCTACCGCGAGGAGCACGTCATCGGCGTAAGCCGAGAGGACGACCTCCACGCCCGGCCCTTGCAGAGCCAGTCCCGTCAACCTCGTCCGCAAGAGGCGCAGGAAAGGCTCCACGCAAACAGCGTATAACTGGCCGGACATGGGGCATCCCTGGCGCACCCCTCTCCTAAAGCGAAGGGGCGCCGTCAAGGACCCGTTAACCTTAATCAGACACTCCGCGGCGGCGTACAAAAGTCGGATCCGGGCGACGAAATGCGTCCCGAACCCGAAAGCGCGCAGAGTTCCGAGCAGATAGTCGTGATCCACCCTGTCGAACGCCTTCTCTTGGTCGAGGGATAGGAAGGCGACCGACAGACCAGCCTCCTGGGAGCAATGGATGAGGTCCCGGACCAGATGGATGTTGTCGTGGATTGTCCGGCCCGGGACCGTGTATGACTGGTCGGGGTGGATCATGTGGTCCAGCACGGCACCAAGGCGAGCAGACATCGCCCTGGCGAAGATTTTGTAGTCCGTGCTGAGGAGGGAGACCGGGCGCCAGTTCTTAAGGAGGCGGAGATCGCCCTTCTTAGGCAGCAGGACGATGACTGCCCTGCGCCAAGAGAGGGGCATCTCCCCGGTCGCCAGACTTTCCCCCAGGACCCGCGCGTAGTCGCTCCCCAGGACGTCCCAGAACGCCCTGTGGAACTCCACGGTCAGCCCGTCCAGCCCCGGGGATTTTCCCCTCGAGAGCCGGGCGAGGGCACCGGTCAGCTCCGCCAGGCTTAGCGGAGCTTCCAGATTTTCGGCGCCCTCCGGGCTGACCTTCGGCAGGTCCTCCCACAAAACTCTACGCGCTTCCTCGCTGGACGGATCCGGAGAGAACAGAGCCCCGTAATATTCACGGACCCTGTTGTTGACGCCCTCCGGATCCGAGACGAGAGAGCCGTCGTCGGCCAGCAGCGTCAAGAGCTGCTTACGGACACTCTGCCTTTTTTCCAGCGAGTAGAAGAAGGGGGAGCCGCGGTCCAGATCCCGCAGGAACCGGATCCGCGACCTCACGAACGCGCCTCGGGACCCGACGAGCTGCAGGTCCTTCAGCGCGGCCTTCTTCGCTTCGTACACCGTCCGCAGGGCCGGGTCCCGGACGACTTGACCGAGACGGGCTTCCAGGTCGAGCACCTCTTTTTCTAGGCGCCCGACTCTGGCCGCCCGCCTCTTGGTCGACCCCCTCGCGTACTCTTGACAGAAGACGCGGACGTGAGCCTTGCCCACGTCCCACCATAGCCTCAAGGAGGGGAAGCCCCCCTGCTTCCTTCTCCAGTCGGACCAGAATCGACGGAACGAGTCCTGGAACCGCACGTCCTCCAGCAGCCGGTTGTTAAAGTGCCAGTACGCGGACCCCGTCCTCGCGCGGAGCGAAGCGAGCTCCGCCCACACCAGGTGGTGGTCCGAACACGGCACCGGCCGCATGGAGGCCGCCGGGACGCAGGAAACGTACGCCCGAGACACGTAAAGGCGGTCGACTCTAGACCATCCAACTCCAGGCCTCACCCAAGTAAAGGCGCTGGAGTCGGGGTGGAGATTTCGCCAGACGTCCACCAAGTCGAAGGACCCGACCAGGTCCCTCAACTTCTCCATCGCCGTCATGCACTGCGGGGCACCGGAGCGGTCCCTCGCCTCGAGGGTGCAGTTAAAATCCCCCCCGAGGACAATGCAGTCGCCGACGTCGACGGAGCCAAGAAGAGCGGACACCTCTTCAAAGAAGCGCGTTTGCTGCGGGCCGGGATGAGGGGCGTACACGTTCACGAGATGGAGCGGCACGTCCCCCAGGCGAACCGTTACGTGCAGCAAGCGGCCTGGCACGGGCTCCTCGACCCCCAAGATCTCCGGCTGAAAATGCGGGCCCAGCAAGATGGCCACCCCACTAGAAATGGCGGTGAGGTGGCTCATGCGGACCTCTCCTTGCCATTCCAGGAGCCACGTGGCTTCGTCTCCCGGAACGGTGTGGGTTTCTTGCAGGAAGCACACCGCATATTTCCCCTCCCGCAGGAGCGAAAAATTGTCAAATCTACGGCGTGCCCCTCTGCCGCCGTTGATGTTGAGGCTGGCTATGGTTATCTTCATGGCAAAAGCATAGTGCAACCTCTACCTTAACCTATTGTGGGGGAGGGAGCGGAGTCTTTTGTTGAACTCCGCTCCCTCCGCAGCCCAGCGAGGAGTCCCTCGAGCTCGCGCAGCTCAAGGTGCTGCTCCTTTGTCAAGGGCCCGCCCGCGGCCAAGGTTTTAACGGCGGCGCGGACGGACCCCTTGATCAGCTCCAGCTCGGACCATTTTTCCAGGGCCAGTCGGGCTTGGTCGCGGCGACCCCGGCTCTGGGCCAAAAAGTCCCGGAGTTCCTTTGCAGGAACGAGGAGGGCCTCAGCGGCGGCCGCGAGCAGATCCACCGCCTCCCTGGCGGTGGTCTCTAGGTCTTCACCCGCGTCCCCCACCGAGTCCCCGTCCTCCTCCGGGAGGTGGCCGCCAGCAGCCGGCCCATCGACCGCACAAGGTACGGCAAATGAACCGGCCGCTCCAACCGGCCCTGGCACTGCCCCGATCCCACCCCCAGGATCGTCGGCAGAGGAGTCCCCACTGGGCTCTTTTAAAAATGGTGCTGGGTCGGGAAATGACAGCGGAAGGGGTTCCCCCTCCGCCCCAGGAACCGGGGAACAAGGAGAGACCCGGCCATAGGAAATCCCCAGGCCCTCCAAGTGCTCCAGCTCCAAAGTAAGGGGCGAGGGTGGGTGTTCCTCCCCCTCCCCGCTGCCACCCCCCGGCCCAGCATCTACAGTGTCATAATTATTTGTTTCATTCTCTGCCGGGTCGAGCAAATCCCGGGGGAAGTTGGGTAATAGCTGGGCGGGCTCAGGTTCGGCCTTTTCGGCCTCGCCCGCCTCAGTCCCCGGGACGCCCGGCCCGGCGGCTACGCATTCCTCCGCGGTCCCCACGCCCCCCACGACAGGCAGATCTTCCACTCCATCCCCGGGAGGCAGAGGCTGGGCAGCCTCAACTGTCTCACCCTCCCCGGGGAAAGACTCCTCGCGCCTGCAGCGCAATTTGGGGGCGCTGGTGGGGGACGCAGGACACGCGGCGGGCACCGCCTCCTCCGCGGAGGGATGTTGTTCCCCCTCCGCCTCATTGGGGCGGTGCCTCTTTTTGTTCCTGGGGGCGCGCGGAGTCAGGGAGACCTCCATGTCTGCCGAGGCCTCCCGCTCCGCCCCCCCCTTTTCCTTTTCTTGCCCGCGCCTGGGCCCCTCTGTGGTGGTATTCAAGGGCCCGGGCACGGGCTCGGGGCACCCCGCGCTCGCCGGTGACTGGGTTGGGCTGAGCGCGGTGGTCAGACTTTCCGGCGCACCGAGGGGACCCGCCTCGAGATGTTTCGCCTTCTTCCGCGCCTTCTTTCCGGTCGAACGCTCTCCCTCCCCCCCGCCGGAGGCCCTGAAAACAAAGGCCTCCGACGATGCCCGCGCACCCATGGCTCCCGGCACGCGGATGCAACTAGGGGGAGGGGTGGCGGCGGCGCCAGCCTTGGCCGCCTTCGGTGGTTTGGCGGCCTTGGAGGCGGGGCAGTTCTTACGAACATGCCCCACCTCCCTACAGGCATGGCACCGCACGCCGTCCGACGTCCAGAAGACGCGGTAGGCAGTCCCCTCGTGCACCACATTAAAGTTCCCCTCCGTCGTCTCCTCCCGCGCCAGCCGGACAAAGAGCTGGCGGCGGAAGGAGAACACGTGGCGCAGGCTGTTCTCCCTGAGGCCGAGCGGTATGGGGTTGATCCCCGACCTTACCTCCCCCAGTTGGTGTAGGTGAGGGAGGAGGAGCTCAGCGGGAACAAAGGGCGGGACGTTTGAAATGATGACCCTCTGCGCGGTGGCCTCGAGAGGGTCCACCGGCAGGAACGTCCCGCCCACCGTGAGCCCCTTTTCAAGGGCCAGGGACACCGCCCGCTCCGACCCCAGGAAGAACACGGCCTTCCCAGACATCTTGGAGGCTGCGACAATGGCCGAGGGGCCGACTACCCCAGCCATCGCCCGCACGCACTCCTCGATGCTCATTGTGGGGTGAGTGTAGCTCTTGACCCCGTGTTTTTTTGTTATTAGTCTGAAAGGTGGCAGGGCAGCGGCCGGCGCAGGAGGTGCCGTGGATGTGGACACCGCCTGCGCATACGACCTTGCTGGCCCTGCCACCGGCGTGGATGGGGTCGCCATCACGGGGTCCCTTTAAGGGCTACACCCACCCCAAAGTCACAGGCCTTAATGGTCTTTATTAGGCCTCTTGTAGATTGACTGAGCAGAGGAGCCCTTAATGAGGTACCTCTCCCCTAGTTGGCAATTGGGGAGGGGCCTTGCTCCCTCTGCTCAGTTGTCTTAAATGTTTTTTTTTTTTTTTAAATTAAATTTGGAAGAAAGAGGCTCTCAGAGAGAGAGGGGAGAAACAGAGTAACAGAGAAAGAGAGAGGGGGGGTGGGAAGGGGGGGACTGCGAGGGCAGGTCTCCCCTCGCAGCTGTGGGTGGGTGCACTCCCCAGATGGCAAAACACAAAAGTCTTTGGGGTGGTCTTCAGGTGGGGGGAGAAGATGTCTTCACCTGGGGTAGCTGGAGCCACCAGGCACTCCTAACGATCTTTAATTGGGTGATTAATGACAATCTTCAGCCTGGTAGCTCCAGCTATCCCAGGCTAGGCAATTGGGGGTGGGGGGGGTTTCAATTGTGGGGGGGGCCTAGTTGTAAGCACGGCCCCCACGCACACTACCACACACACACACACACACCCCCCGCGATGTTCCGGCCCTCAGTGGTCTTCTTTCCTCCCCCCACCGATACAACAAAGTCTGTTTTTGGGGAAATGCACCCACACCCACCTGTAGAGTAGTTGAGTCTCCCTCCTTCCACACTGGATGTTGTTGGTGGTTTTTCCCCCTCTCTCCAACTCTTTGCAGAATGGTAAAGTTGTTTCAAAGCTTTCTGCCTTTTCCTCCTCTCCCTCTGGGTAAAGTTGAAGGTGAAGCCCCTTCCTTCCTTCTCTTCCTGGGCTGGTCTCAGGGCTCTCCAGGCAGGAGCTCAAGTTGCTAGCTGCTTCCCTCACTGCTCACAGCTCTAACTGAGCAGGACACGCCTCCAAAGCTCCATGATTGGTCCTTGTGCATGAAACTCTTTTTGGGAGTAAACAAAAAACATTAAACCGTGCCCCCCCGATCTGGGGGAAACACCAAACATTTGCAGGCCCTTTTATTTATTTTTTTGTTGGTATTTTTGGGGGGTTTTTTTGGGCACAAAAACATATTTTTTCTCCAAGTGCCCCCTATAAAATGGGAGGGGCACACTAAAAGCACCGGCAATTGTGCATGAATCCCAAAAAGTTAGTTTGCAGGTGCAGCAGGTAATCAGGAAGGCAAATGGAATGTTGGCCTTTATTGCGAGAGGGATGGAGTACAAAAGCAGGGAGGTCCTGCTGCAACTGTATAGGGTATTGGTGAGGCCGCACCTGGAGTACTGCGTGCAGTTTTGGTCACCTGACTTAAGGAAGGATATACTAGCTTTGGAGGGGGTACAGAGATGATTCACTAAGCTGATTCCGGAGATGAGGGGGTTATCTTATGATGATAGATTGAGTAGACTGGGTCTTTACTTGTTGGAGTTCAGAAGGATGAGGGGTGATCTTATAGAAACATTTAAAATAATGAAAGGGATAGACAAGATAGAGGCAGAGAGGTTGTTTCCACTGGTCAGGGAGACTAGAACTAGGGGGCACAGCCTCAAAATACTGGGGAGCCAATTTAAAACCGAGTTGAGAAGGAATTTCTTCTCCCAGAGGGTTGTGAATCTGTGGAATTCTCTGCCCAGGGAAGCAGTTGAGGCTAGCTCATTGAATGTATTCAAATCACAGATAGATACATTTTTAACCAATAAGGGAATTAAGGATTATGAGGAGCGGGCGGGTAAGTGGAGCTGAGTCCACGGCCAGATCAGCCATGATCTTGTTGAATGGCGGAGCAGGCTCGAGGGGCTAGATGGCCTACTCCTGTTCCTAATTCTTATATTCTTACATATGTTCTTATGTTCAGTGTGGGGCCATCGCCCGGGACAATCCAGAGTGGCAGTGCGTGCACTGTGCTCTCGTAGGTGACTTTGACCATGGCGCTGCCCAGGACAGTGATAAGCTCTTTGGTGTACATTCTCAGTTTCGTGTGGACGGGGCTCAGGGCTGGTCTGAATGCCTTGTTCCACCACAGTCTCTGAAATATCTTTTTACTCATGACGGATTGGCTCGCGCCAGTGTCCAGTTCTATGGCTACGGGTAAGCCATTCAATTTTACATTTAGCATTATTTGCGGACATTTCGTCGAAAATGTGTGCACCCCATGTACTTCAGCATCTGCCTCCTCTCTCTGAGGCTCGAAATTGCTTTGATCCACCATGGACTGATCTTCCTCTGCCGCGTGGTGGTTAGCAGGTTTTGCAGAGCTTGCAGCTCGTTTGCAAGCTTGTTTGAGGTGCCCCATTGTTCCACAGCTCTTGCAAACATACCCTTTGAAGCGGCATGAATAGGCTGAATGGAGGCCTCCACAACACCAACAAGGTGTGAATTGCGTTGCATTCATCCTTTGTTGGGGACTCTGACTCATCTGGGTCACCTGAGGCCTGCTGGCAGTTGCAGACCCGTGGGTTCTGCCCTGTACATTTCTGCTCGCAAACATAGTTCCAGTTAATTTATGAACATTGCTAGCACTTGTGTGCTGAGAGATTTGTTTGGTGTTATCACTGGTGGACATAAATGCCTGTGCTATCGCAATGGCCTTACTGAGGGTCGGTGTCTCTACAGTCAAAAGTTTTCGTAGGATGGTCTCGTGGCCAATGCCCAGTACAAAAAAGTCTCTGAGCATTTACTCCAGGTAGCCAGCAAACTCACATTGTCTTGCAAGTCGTCTTAGCTCAGCGACGTAGCTCGCCACTTCCTGACCTTCAGATCGCTGGCACGTGTAGAACCGATACCTTGCCATCAGCACGCTCTCCCTCGGGTTAAGATGGTCCCGAACCAGTGTACACAGCTCCTCATACGACTTATCTGTGGGTTTCACTGGAGCCAGAAGATTCTTCATGAGGCTGCAGGTCGGTGCCCCGCAGACTGTGAGGAGGACCGCTCTCCTTTTTGCAGCGCTTCCTTCTCCGTCCAGCTCGTTGGCTACAAAGTACTGGTCTAGCCGTTTGACATAGGCTTCCCAGTCCTCACCCTCCGAGAACTTCTCCAGGATGCCCACAGTTTGCTGCATCTTTGCATTGGATTCGTATTCTCGTCGCCAGTTATTGTGTTCCTAACACAGATGAGGCTGCACACAGGGAGGTTAAAGTAACCGTGACCTCAGTCTTTAATAAGACACTCCAGAGTAAGGAACAGGCCTTCGGGGCCGGATAATATACAGTGCTCCCAAGGGATGCTGGGATCCCTTGGGACTTCAGGGGATGTGCTCCCTTGTGGCGGAACTTGGGAGTGCATGCTTTACAGATAGACAACACAGAATATTATCTGAATGGCGGCAGATTAGGAAAAGGGGAGGTGCAACAAGACCTGGGTGTCGTGGTTCATCAGTCATTGAAGGTAGATATGCAGGTACAGCAGGCGGTAAAGAAGGCAAATGGTATGTTGGTCTTCATAGCTAGGGGATTTGAGTATAGGAGCAGGGAGGTCTAACTGCAGTTGTACAGGGCCTTGGTGAGGCCACACCTGGAATATTGTGTTCAGTTTTGGTCTCCTAATCTGAGGAAGGACGTGCTTGCTATTGAGGGAGTACAGCGAAGGTTCACCAGACTGATTCCCGGGATGGCAGGACTGACATATGAGGAGAGAATGGATCAACTGGGCCTTTATACACTAGAGTTTAGAAGGATGAGAGTGGATCTCATAGAAACGTATAAGATTCTGACGGGACGGGACAGGTTAGATGCGGGAAGAATGTTCCCGTTGTTGGGGAAGTCCAGAACCAGGGCACACAGTCTTAGGATAATGGGTAGGCCATTTAGGACTGAGATGAGGAGAAACTTCTTCATTCAGAGAGTTGTTAACCTGTGGAATTCCCTGCCGCAGAGAGTTGTTGCTGCCAGTTCACTGGATATATTCAAGAGGGAGTTAGATGTGGCCCTTACGGCTAAGGGGATCAAGGGGTATGGAGAGAAAGCAGGAAAAGGGTACTGAGGTGAATGATCAACCATGATATTATTTAATGGTGGTGCAGGCTCGAAGGGCCGAATGGCCTACTCCTGCACCTATTTTCTATGTTTCTATGTTTCTATGTATGCCATTGCTTTTGTTCATAAAACTCACTCCTAACATTTCCATTAAATCAACAGCTCTGATTCTCAACCAAAAGCAAAATACTGCGGAGGTGCAAATCTGAAATAAAAACACAAAATGCTGGAAACACTCGGCGGGTCAGGCAGTGTCTGTGGAGAGAGGAACAGAGTTAATGTTTCAGGTCGGGGACCCTTCGTCAGAAGTGGAAATAGTTTGAGATGTAACAGGTTTTAAGCAAGTATCGGGGCAGGGAAAGGGGGAGGGGAGGGGCAGGGAAAGGGGAAAGGCAGAGGGGCAGGGAAACGGGGAGGGGAGGGGCAGGGAAAGGGGGACGGGTAGGGAAAAGGGGAGGGGCAGGAAAAGGGGGGAGGCAGGAAAAGGGGAAGGGGAGGGGCAGGGAAAGGGGAGGGGTAGGGAAAAGGGGAGGGGCAGGAAAAGGGGGGAGGCAGGAAAAGGGGAAGGGGAGGGGCAGGGAAAGGGGGGGGGCAGGGAAAGGGGGAGGAGCGGGTAAAGGGGAGGGACAGGGGAGGGGGCAGGGAAAGGGGGAGGGGCAGGGAAAGGGGGGAGGGGAAGAAAGAACAAAAGGGAAGGTCCGTGATAGGGTGGAAGGCAGGAGTGATTAAATGACAAAGTTATGATCGTACACAGCAAAAGGAGATGGTAATGGGACAAGGAAAGAAACAAAAGATAAGTGTAGCAGAAGTGTAAATGGGAATGGCAGAAAAATCAACAGCTGCCACGTGAAACAATAGGGGCAGTGGTTATGGTCAGAAATTGTTGAACTCGATGTCGAGTCCAGGACGCTGTGAAGGGCCGATAGAAAGGTGAGATGCTGTTCCGAGCTTTCCACCCCACTTCCTGTAAGGACTCTATTCCATTCTCCCAGTTTCTCCCTCTCTGTTGCATCTGTTCTGACAATGCCACCTTCCATACTAGTGCTTCCGATATGTCTTCCTTTTTCCTCAACCAAGGATTCTCCTCTACCGTGGTGACATGGCCCGCAACCCTGTCCATTCCATTTCCCGCATTTCTGCTCTCACCCCCTCCCTCTCAGAACCATGGCAGGGTTCCCCTTGTCCTCGCCTTTCACCCCACCAGCCTCCAGGTTCAATGGATCATCCTCCGCCATTTCCACCACCTCCAGCGTGATCCCACCACCAATCACATCTTCCCCTCCCCTCTCAGCATTCCGAAGGGATCGCTCCCTCCGCGACCCCCTGGTCCATTCCGCAGTCACCTCCAGCACCCCCTCCCCTTCCCACGGCACCTTCCCGTGCAAGCGCAGGAGATGTAACACCTGCCCTTTTACCCCCTCCCTTCCCACTGTCCAGGGTCCCAAACACTCCTTCCAGGTGAAACAGCGATTTACTTGTACTTCTTTCAATGTAGTATACTGTATTCGCTGCTCACGATGCGGTCTCCTCTACATTGGGGAGACCAAGCGTAGATTGTGTGACCGCTTTGGGGAACACCTCTGTTCAGTCCGTAAGTGTGACCCCGAGCTTCCGGTCGCCTGTCACTTTAATTCCCCGCTCCACTCCCATTCTGACCTCTCCGTCCTCGGCCTCCTACACTGTTCCATCGAAGCTCAACACAAGCTCGAGGAACAGCACCTCATCTCTCAATTAGGCTCTTTGCAGCCTTCTGGACTCAACATCGAGTTCAACAATTTCAGACCGTAACCTCTGCCCCTATTTTTTCAGATGGCAGATGTTGATGATTCTGCCATTCCCATTTACACCTCTTCTTGACGCATCTTTTGTTTCTTTCCTTGTCCCATTACCATCTTCTTTTACTTTGTACTATCATAACTTTTGTCATTTAATCTCTCCTGCCTTCCATCCTAGCACAGACCTTCCCTTTTGTTCTCCAACCCCGCCCCCCCGCTTTCCCTACCCTTGCACTTGTTTAAAACCCGTTACATCTCTAACTTTTTCCAGTTCTGATGAAAGGTCATTGACCTTAAACGTTAACTTGGTTTCTCTCACGACAGATGCTGAGTATTTCCAGCATTTTCTGTTTCTAGCTCTGATTCTCACTCGGATTAAATGCATCACAATACATATTGGAGGAATTTTCCAAATTGGCACTCTGCATGCAGTGCTTTATGCTCTGGGAGTATTTAGAGTGAATACGCGAACACATGCTTCACAGTTATCTGTCCACTAAAATTAACACAGAAAGGGAGCATGCATGCAAATTTCTGCTATGTGAACCCAGAAGGCAAAGCTTCATGCCCAGAATTGGTAAAATTGCCTTGCCCCATGTTTAAATAGGTTTTCAATTGGAATGTGATCCCTAAACTATTCTGTCTCCATCTACTCCTTTATGGCCCGTCTTTTTGAGCAGGCTTTTGGTCACCCCTGCTAATATCTCCTTTCGTTAGTAGTGATGTCCAAGCTCCAGGATTGCCCAGGAATCTCCAGGTGACTGCTGCCCGCGACCCACGAGAAAAATCATAGGGTCATTAAACAAAGAAGTGTCTTGTCTTTGAACATTTTCATTTATTAATTGTAAAAATATTGGAGATGGGTGAAAAAGGCTGTTTGACCAACAGTTAGGATGAATCCAATTAGGTCACAAAGAGTGTGCACTTTCCAATTTTTTAAATATTCGTTCCTGGCATGTGGGCGTCGCTGGCAAGGCCAGCATTTATTGCCCATCTCTTGAGAAGGTGGTGGTGAGCTGCCCTCTTGATCCGTGGTCCGTGTGTCCCACCTGCGACAGAGTCTGTGGCTCTTGTATTGGACTGTTCAGCCACCAAAGAACTCACTTCAGGAGTGGAAGCAAATCTTCCTCGATTCCGAGGGACTGCCGTGTTTTTTTTTCAAAAATATACTTTATTCATATAAAATTTTCACGATACATTGGAAAATAGCTCAGTACCTTGTGGTCAGCAATTCCATACAATTGGTTTGGATGCTGACAGCAGATCCATACAACGCACTATCGTGCATTTCATTTCAAGGTACAGTTTAGTACAATCCGTAAATCACGTTACATGTAGTACTGTGCAAATGAGGGTACTACATGGAGCAGATGAGAACAGGTTTACATTACGTTCCAGGATACATTTCAATGCCAATCACCAATCACGTTACATGTAGCACTGTGCAGATGAATGCAGTACACGGACTGGATGGGGATACATTTACATTTCTTTACAAGTTACTAAACAGTGCAGAGACTTTGATTATACATGGCACAACACAGTGTGTTTCAGTACATGGTGCTCTATGTATACAAGCAGATTAACAAGTACAGCCCGAGGGGGGTCTGATTCCATCCCCTGGGTTTACTGTGGCGGTAGGGCCTTAAACTGTGGCTCTTCCCCATCGTGCCTTTGCGGCGACTGCACCAATCTTTAGCGTATCCTTCAGCACGTACTCCTGGACCTTGGATTACGCCAGTCTGCAACACGCAGCCATGGACATCTCCTTGCTCTGGAAGACCAGCAAGTTTCGGGAAGACCACAGTGCGTCTTTCGCCGAGTTGATGGCTCTCCAGCAGCAGATGATGTCTGTCTCGGTGTGTGTCACTGTGAACAGTCCGCAGAGCACAGGGTCCTGTGTTACAGAGCTGCTTGGGATGAACCTCGACAGCAACCACTGCATCTCCTTCCAGTGCTGCCTTGCAAAGGGGCAATCCCAAAGGAGATGGATGACAGTCTCGTCCGCAGCACAGCCAACTCGGGGGCAGAGGATGCTCCCTCAGTGCTGTTGGGGAGGGAGTTCCAGGATTTTGACCCAGCGACGATGAAGGAACGGCGATATACTTCCAAGTCAGGATGGTACGTAACTGGAGGGGGTATGCAGTGCGATGGAGGCTGGACGAATGGCGGAAGTGTAGGGGCGGGACGGTGCAAGGTGGGAGGTCATGTGATGAAATCTCCAGGAAAGCACCCAACCAGAGTTGGCAATCCTATTTGTGAGGAATACATTTTCTTTTGATACCACGGCTATAAAGGCCTGAGTACCCTTTTCTACGTTAATAGTGCATTATAAATGCACATTTTTTTGATGGGATTCGTATTGCACTTTTTCATCATAAATCTCCCTCCTGACAATCTCCTGCTGTTGACAGCTGTGACTGGAACATATGCACAAGCAGAGCTAACATTCTAATCATCGAACATTCTGCGAGTGGGAGCACTGAGATTTACCATCAAATACAATGAGGCAGATTGGAAGCCCATTCAAACATAGACTTTGTCAAAGTCAGTTTCGTCAAAATAGATTACATTTTAAACCAAAATGTCTGTGACTTGACATGCCTGTTGTATTTATGTATCAATGTTTACTTGTGATTAGATTAATAGTATTATCAAAAGGTTGGTGTATTCCCACACATTGCCTTTCCAGCTAACACACCTAACACTCAAAAATAAAACAAAAGGTCATACCAAGAATCAATGCTTTTTCACAAATCTTACTGGTTCTCGCTGATGATTTATAATGGATATTTAAAGGTCAGAGAGTTTCTACATATTTATAATGGTCGGCCTGATTCTCTAATTAAGAGCAGTTTGGCGTCAATGAAAGACTTAAAAAAACCTTCTAAATGTTACGCAAATATAAAGAGAAGAGCAGGTGAGTTATCCCCGGTGTCCTGGCCAATATTTATCCCTCACCAAAACAGATGATCTGGTCATTATCAGGTTGCTGTTTGTGGGAGCTTGCTGTGCACACATTAGCAGCTGTACAACAGTGACTACATTTCAAAGTTACTTCATTAGCTGTGAAGCTTTGGGATGTCCTGAGGTCGTGAAAGGCGCTTTAGAAATCCAAACTAGTTGAAATAATCTCGATATGGGTTAATTTGGATTTTTTCACAATGTTTTCCTCGTGAGAATTAATCTTTCAGAAAAGACAGTTAAATTGCACGTAACAGGTCACATTATGTTCCGCACTAGATTCATATGAATTTATTCATGGTGACAACTCTCATGTGGAGATCAGAGTACAATTAACAATTGAAATAGAGACAGACCACACAGAGCGACAGAGCTGTCTGCCACTGGATTTGGTGATTCGGAAAGATCGAATGTTTGAAATGCCACACTATTAGCAATGGGTCTCTGCATAGAAACAAGCTAGTGACATACATTGAAATGCTACTGGAAATAAATTGCATTAGTGTGGGGTTCATCAGTAGACGCTCATACCCTTTAGCATTCAGTCACAATGCCCAGTGAGTAACTTTGGCCCCAGTTAAAGAAAACATAGTAATAAGATACTAATTTGTCACTGAACACTGACACTTGACCTTGAATGAAATGCAAAGGAAGAGAACAGCAATGTGTGTGTGCATCCCTACTCTCGTAGTAGTCAGTATATTGAAGACAAGTCATGGTGCACAGGATATATCTAGTTATTAAAAAATTATCTAACTAATCTCATCACAAAAAAGGGAAATGCTGGTTGTACAAAACTTTCCGTCCCTCTCCCTGGCTACTGTCTGAGGCAGAAACACACTGTTCACAACCTTGGTGTCCAACCACATATTCGCTCCATCACCGAGACAAATTACTTCCACCTCTGTAACATTGCCTGTCTCTGCCCCTGGCTCAGCTCAGCTGCTGCTAAAACCCTCATCTATGCCGTTGTTACCTCTAGACTTGACTACTCCAACACACTCCTGGCCAGCCTACCACCTCCATAAACTTGAGGTGATCCAAAACTCTGCTGCCCATATCTTAATTCACACCAAGTATCAATCACCCATCACCCTTGCGCTCGCTGACCTACATTGGCTCCTGGTCTGGCAAGGCCTCGATATTAAAATTCTCATCCTTGTTTTCTAATTTCTCCATGGCTTCACTCCTTCCTATCTCTGCACTCTCCTCCAGCCCAACAACCCTCCAATTCTGGCCTCCTGTGCATCCCCGATTTTCATCGCTGCACCATTGGTGGCCGTGCATTCAGCTGCCTCAGCCCCAAGATCTTGAATTCCCTCCCTAAACCTCTCCATCTCTATCTCCTCCTTTAAGATGCTCATTAAAACTTATCTCTTTGACCAAGCTTTTGGTCACCAGCCCTAATATCTCCTTATGTGGCTCGGTGTCAAATTTTGTTTGATAACACTCCTGTGAAGTACTTTGGGATGCTTTACTACATTAGAGGTGCTATATAAATGTAAGTTGTTGTTGTTGTTTACTGTAGGAAGTGATACAATGGAGTATGGCGGGCATGGCCCTGGAGCTGAATTGGAAAATGCACCATTCTTATGTTCAAGCTGTTTATCATCCAGTTCAGTTCAGCTCGATTAAGTGTGAAAAAGTAAGCAGGAGACCAGTTGAACACAAGTCCATCTGACTTTTTCCACTTCTTTTATGTCTCACACAATGAAAGATTCCTCAGCATTGGGTGGGCAGATAGCCCCTTCTCAGACCTCTGCCAATGCTAGTGTGCAACCGCAACCAGCTAGTGCTGGAGAATGGTGCAGCTTGACACTCTGTCCCTCCCATATGGGACCCTCATCTTCCCATCGTATTTCATAGAAACATAGAAACATAGAAAATAGGTGCAGGAGTAGGCCATTCGGCCCTTCGAGTCTGCACCGCCATTCAATGAGTTCATGGCTGAACATGCAACTTCAGTACCCCATTCCTGCTTTCTCACCATACCCCTTGATCCCCCGAGTAGTAAGGACTTCATCTAACTCCTTTTTGAATATATTTAGTGAATTGGCCTCAACAACTTTCTGTGGTAGAGAATTCCACAGGTTCACCACTCTCTGGGTGAGGAAGTTTCTCCTCATCTCGGTCCTAAATGGCTTACCCCTTATCCTTAGACTGTGACCCCTGGTTCTGGACTTCTCCAACATTGGGAACATTCTTCCTGCATCTACCCTGTCTAAACCCGTCAGAATTATAAACGTTTCTATGAGATCCCCTCTCGTTCGTCTGAACTCCAGTGAATACAAGCCCAGTTGATCCAGTCTTTCTTGATATGTCAGTCCCGCCATCCCGGGAATCAGTCTGTTGAACCTTCGTTGCACTCCCTCAATACCAAGAACGTCCTTCCTCAAGTTAGGAGACCAAAACTGTACACAATACTCCAGGTGTGGCCTCATCAAGGCCCTGTACAACTGTAGTAACACCTCCCTGCTCCAGTACTCAAATCCCCTCGCTATGAAGGCCAACATGTCATTTGCTTTCTTAACCGCCTGCTGTACCTGCATGCCAACCTTCAATGACTGATTTACCATGACACCCAGGTCTCGTTGCACCTCCCCTTTTCCTAATCTGTCACCATTCAGATAATAGTCTGGCTCTCTGTTTTTACCACCAAAGTGGATAACTTCACATTTATCCACATTATACTTCATCTGCCATGCATTTGCCCACTCACCTAACCTATCCAAGTCACTCTGCAGCCTCATAGCATCCTCCTCGCAGCTCACACTGCCACCCAACTTAGTGTCATCTGCAAATTTGGAGATACTACATTTAATCCCCTCGTCTAAATCATTAATGTACAATGTAAACAGCTGGGGTCCCAGCACAGAACCTTGCAGTACCCCACTAGTCACTGCCTGCCATTCTGAAAAGTACCCATTTACTCCTACTCTTTGCTTCCTGTCTGCCAACCTGTTCTCAATCCACGTCAGCACACTACCCCCAATCCCATGTGCTTTAACTTTGCACATTAATTTCTTGTGTGGGACCCTGTCAAAAGCCTTCTGAAAGTCCAAATACACCACATCAACTGGTTCCTCCTTCTCCACTCTACTGGAAACATTCTCAAAAAATTCCAGAAGATTTGTCAAGCATGATTTCCCTTTCACAAATCCATGCTGACTTGGACCTATCATGTCACCTCTTTCCAAATGCACTGCTATGACATCCTTAATAATTGATTCCATCATTTTACCCACTACCGATGTCAGGCTGACCGGTCTATAATTCCCTGTTTTCTCTCTCCCTCCTTTTTTAAAAAGTGGGGTTACATTGGCTACCCTCCACTCCATAGGAACTGATCCAGAGTCTATGGAATGTTGGAAAATGACTGTCAATGCATCCGCTATTTCCAAGGCCACCTCCTTAAGTACTCTGGGATGCAGACCATCAGGCCCTGGGGATTTATCGGCCTTCAATCCCATCAATTTCCCCAACACAATTTCCCGACTAATAAGGATTTCCTTCAGTTCCTCCTCCTTACTAGACCCTCTGACCCCTTTTATATCCGGAAGGTTGTTTGGTCCTCCTTAGTGAATACCGAACCAAAGTACTTGTTCAATTGGTCTGCCATTTCTTTGTTCCCAGTTATGACTTCCCCTGATTCTGACTGCAGGGGACCTACATTTGTCTTTACTAACCTTTTTCTCTTTACATATCTATAGAAACATTTGCAGTCCGTTTTAATGTTCCCTGCAAGCTTCCTCTCGTACTCTATTTTCCCTGCCCTAATCAAACCCCTCGTCCTCCTCTGCTGAGTTCTAAGTTTCTCCCAGTCCCCGGGTTCGCTGCTATTTCTGGCCAATTTGTATGCCACTTCCTTGGCTTTAATACTATCCCTGATTTCCCTTGATAGCCACGGTTGAGCCATCTTCCCTTTTTTATTTTTACACCAGGCAGGGATGTACAATTGTTGTAGTTCATCCATGCGGTCTTTAAATGTCTGCCATTGCCCATCCACTGTCAACCCCTTAAGCATCATTCGCCAATCTATCCTAGCCAATTCATGCCTCATACCTTCAAAGTTACCCTTCTTTAAGTTCTGGACCATGGTCTCTGAATTAACTATTTCATTCTCCATCCTAATGTAGAATTCCACCATATTATGGTCACTCTTCCCCAAGGGGCCTCGCACAACGAGATTGCTAATTAATCCTCTCTCATTACACAACACCCAGTCTAAGATGGCCTCCCCCCTCGTTGGTTCCTCGACATATTGGTCTAAAAAAACATCCCTTATGCACTCCAGGAAATCCTCCTCCACCGTATTGTTTCCAGTTTGGTTAGCCCAATCTATATGCATATTAAAGTCACCCATTATAACTGCTGCATCTTTATTGCATGCACCCCTAATTTCCTGTTTGATGCCCTCCCCAACATCACTACTATTGTTTGGAGGTCTGCACACAACTCCCACTAACGTTTTTTGTCCTTTGGTATTCCGTAGCTCCACCCATACCGATTCCACATCATCCAAGCTCATGTCCTTCCTTTCAATTGCCTTAATTTCCTCTTTAGTCAGCAACGCCACCCCGCCTCCTTTTCCTTTCTGCCTATCCTTCCTAAATGTTGACTACCCTTGGATGCTGAGTTCCCAGCCTTGGTCACCCTGGCGCCATGTCTCCGTGATGCCAATCACATCGTATCCGTTAACTGCTATCTGCACAGTTAATTCGTCCACCTTTTTCCGAATACTCCTCGCATTGAGGCACAGTGCCTTCAGGCTTGTCTTTTTAACACACTTAGACCCTTTAGAATTTTGCTGCAAAGTTGCCCTTTATGCTTTTTGCCTTGGGTTTCTCTGCCCTCCACTTTTACTCATCTCCTTTCTGTCTTTTGCTTCTGTCTCCAATTTGTTTCCCTCTGTCTCCCTGCATTGGTTCCCATCCCCCTGCCATATTAGTTTAACTCCTCCCCAACAGCACTAGCAAACACTCCCACTAGGACATTGGTTCCGGTCCTGCCTAGGTGCAGACCGTCCGGTTTGTACTGGCCCCACCTCCCCCAGAACCGGTTCCAATGCCCCAGGAATTTGAATCCCTCCCTGCTGCACCACTGCTCAAGCCACATATTCATCTGAGCTATCCTGCGATTCCTACTCTGACTAGCACGTGGCACTGGTCGCAATCCTGAGATTACTACTTTTGAGGTCCTACTTTTTAATTTAGCTCCTAGCTCCTAGATTTTGCCGGATAAAGGGAGATCAGGCCGAGGTTGGGGAGTGGGGGGTGGAGGTCGATGCGCCGGGTGGGCCCGAAGTGTCGGCGGGCCCCAGGGAGCCGAGTATCGGCGGGCCCGAAGTGTCGGCGGGCCCCAGGGAGCCGAGTGTCAGCGGACCCAAAATGTCGGCGGGCTGAGTGTCGGCGGGCCCCAGTGTCAGGGTGGAGGTCGGCTGCATTCTACGCATGCGCCCCCGGCCACCAGAATCATGCCGGACGAGGGGTGGTGCTGGATAAGGGAGTCCCGGATAAAGGAGGTCCAACCCTGTATTTAAAAAAAACAGAGAGCTTTGCTGGGGTTCTGCTTAACATTCCTTCCTCAACCAAGGCCCCCAAACCAGATGAACTGATCAGCATGTCATAGCATCGTACAGCACAAAAGGAGGCCATTGGGTCCATCGTGCCTGTGTTGGCTCTTTTAAAAGAGCTCTGCAATTAGTCCCACTCCCCCGCTCTTTCCCCACAGCATTGCAAATTTTTCCTTTACATGTATTTATTCAATTTCCTTTTGAATCTGCTTCAACCACCCTTTCAGGCGGCAAATTCCAGATCACAATTCACTGCTTTAAAAAATTCTCATCTCCCCCGCTGGTTATTTTGTCAATTATCTTAAATCTGTGTCCTCTGCAAATGGAAACAGATTCTCCCCAACTACCCTATCAAAACCCCGCAGCGGCTCTTTGTTTGACTTACAGTTTGCAAATGAGCTGCCGTATTTGCTGACAGTGACTGTACTCTGAAAGTACAGTGGCTGTGAAGCGGTTTGCGATGTAATAAAGCACTATATAAATGCAAGTTATTTTCTTTCCGATTGGCCCTAATGAGTTGTGGAACTCAAAGTGTGCTGCTTTAAGAAAGAAAGACTGTTACAATACAGCAGCCAATTTACGCACAAGCAAGCTCCCATAAACAGCAATGTGATAATGACTAATGTTTTTTTTGTTATGTTGATTGAGAGAAAAATGTTGCCCAGGACACTGGGGATAACTCCCCTGCTCTTCTTCGAAAATAGAGCCATGGGATCTTTTATGTCCACTTGAGAGAGCAGACAGGACCTCGGTTTAACGTCTCATCCGAAAAACGGCAACTCCGACAGTGCAGCACCCCCTCAGCACTGCACTGGAGTGTCGGCCTCGATTTTTTTTTTGTGCTCAAGTCCCTGAAGTCAACCCACAACCTTCTGACTCAGAGGCAAACATAAGAACATAAGAAATAGGAGCAGGAGTAGGCCATTTGACCCCTCGAGCCTGTTCCGCCATTCAATGTCATGTATCTCACATTACTGTATATAACTGTATCTTACCATGCTATACATGACTGTAACTGGATATGACCTGTAACAATAAGCATACCTTACCACCAGGGGTGCACTTGCAGGAGACACTCCATACCTGTCCCACTGAGGTATATAAAGGGAGGTCTCAGGCAAGTGCAGCACTGGAGAGCTGTGAATTAAAGGTGCAGGTCCTGAGTGACCTTGACTTCAGCATGTGTCTCGTGTAAGTCAGTACATTAGAGTCAGGACTTAACAGTGGCGACCAGTTACGGGATCACAGAATCCACAGAATGGCTACCAACAGCTCAGATGAGAAATACAATGCTGGAGACAATTGGGATGACTTTATAGAAAGGCTCCAGCAAAGCTTTGTGACCAAAGACTGGCTGGGCGACGATAAGGCAGACAAGAGAAGAGCCCATCTCTTGACCAGCTGTGGCTCAAAAACATACATTTTAATGAAAGACCTGCTGGCACCCGAGAAACCAGCAAGCAAGTCGTTTGAGGAGTTGAGCACACTGCTGAGAGACCACCTGAAGCCAGCGAGCAGCCTACACATGGCCAGACACAGGTTCTACAACTACAGACGCTGTGTGGGCCAAAGCATACCCGACTTCGTGGCGGAACTTCGGAGGCTGGCTAGTTTATGTGAGTTCCCCAATGAACTAAGAAGAGAAGTACTGAGAGACTTTTTTATTGAAAGAATAGGCCACGCAGGCATATTCCGAAAGCTTATAGAGACTAAGAACTTGACTCTAGAGGCAGCAGCACTGGTCGCACAGACGGTCTTGACAGGCGAAGAAGAAACGAGGCTGATCTATACTTCGGGTACGACAACCAACAAGGCATCGGAACAAGGGGTTCACATTGTGAAACAAACCGCTACCCCCACACACAGACAAAGGCAGGAGAGCAAGCCTTCAACAGCAGACAGTGGCGCCAGAAGCCATCAAAATCAAGAGCCACATGAACGGCCGATCACACTTCATCAACCCACAATGCGAGCAATCAACAACAGATTGAGAGAAGCTCAAGGGAGATCAGCCAGACGCAGCTCATCCTTCGGAAACAATGGAAGCGGTCTGTGTTGGAGATGTGGGGGAAGGCACTCAATCAGGGGGTGTCGATTTCAGCATGTCCTTTGCAGAAACTGCAACTACACAGGGCATCTGGCTCGCATGTGCAGAAAAACACCAGCTCGGCTGGTATACGAATTGGAAGGGTCGGAAAGCGGACCAGAAGACGGTTGGAACAGTGCACGGGACGCCGAGGTACAGCGGGTTAACACGATCAATGTCTACTGTTCTTACACCAAGTCGCCTCCAATTATGATGAGAGTTCTACTCAACGGGATACCCGTCAACATGGAACTGGACACAGGGGCCAGTCAATCCCTCATGAGCGTTCAACAATTTGAACAGCTGTGGCCGCACAAAAGCAACAGACCAAAACTCACAAAGATCGACACCAAACTAAGGACCTATACTAAAGAAATCGTCCCAGTCCTTGGCAGCGCCGGGCTCTCAGTCACACACAAAGGGATGGTGCATTAACTTTCCCTGTGGATTGTTCCCGGGGATCTCCCAGCCCTATTGGGGAGAAGCTGGCTAGCAGAACTTAATTGGAAATGGGATGATGTTCACGCCATGTCATCAGAGGAACGGACCTCCTGCTCAACAGTTCTAAGCTGTTTTGAACATCTCTTTCAGCCAGGTGTGGGCACCTTCAAAGGGGCTAAAGTTAAAATCTACATCACACAGAATGCCAGACCGGTCCATCACAAGGCTAGAGCTGTGCCTTATGTGATGAGGGAAAAGATTGAAAACGAACTGGACCGGCTTCTGCGGGAAGGCATAATTTCTCCCGTGGAATTCAGCGACTGGGCAAGCCCCATCGTCCCCGTCATGAAGCCTGATGGATCCGTGCGAATTTGTGGGGATTACAAGTCTACCATAAACAGAGTCTCCCTACAGGACCAATACCCGCTGCCCAGAGCGGAGGACCTATTTGCCACATTGGCTGGAGGAAAACTTTTCTCGAAACTTGACCTCACATCTGCGTATATGACGCAAGAACTGACCAAAGAATCGAAGCTACTCACCACCATCAACACACATCGAGGCCTTTTTGTGTACAATCGATGCCCATTCGGCATCGGGTCAGCAGCTGCTATATTCCAGCGCAACATGGAGAGTCTGCTCAAGTCCATCCCGGGGACGGTTGTGTTTCAAGATGACATACTCATCACGGGCAGGGACACCGACTCTCATCTCCGCAATCTTGAGGAAGTACGAAGTCGATTGGATCGGTAGGCCTAAGAGTTAAGAAATCCAAGTGTCTGTTTCTCGCACCTGAGGTTGAATTTTTGGGCAGAAGGATTGCCGCTGATGAAATCCGCCCAACCGAATCCAAAACCGAAGCGATTCGCCTGGCACCCAGGCCCCGGAATGTCTCGGAACTGCACGCCTTTCTCGAGCAACTCAATTACTTTGGGAACTTTATGCACAACTTGAGCACGCTGCTGGAGCCTCTCCACGTGCTACTCAGAAAGGGGTGCGATTGGTTTTGGGGGGACACCCAAGAACGCGCCTTCAATAAGGCAGGCAACCTTCTATGTTCCAAGAGTGTTTTAGCCTTTTTTGACCCAGGTAAAAAGTTAGTCCTTACGTGTGATGCATCAGCGTACGGGGTCGGGTGCGTTTTACAGCACGTCAATGATGCGGGTAAATTGCAGCCCGTTGCTTATGCCTCCAGGTCACTTTCGCGGGCGGAGCGCGGGTACGGTATGGTTGAGAAGGAGGCGCTCGCGTGCGTGTATGGTGTCAAAAAGATTCACCAATACCTTTTCGGGGCCAAGTTCACGTTAGAAACCGACCACAAACCCCTCACGTCCCTACTATCCGAGTGCAAGGCAATCAACGGCAATGCCTCGGCGCGCATTCAGCGGTGGGCACTCATGCTGGCGGCTTACGACTACACGATAAGGCACAGACCAGGCACAGATAACTGTGCCGACACGCTTAGCAGGCTACCCCTGGCGACCACAGAAGGGTCCGATGAACAGGACTGTGGGATGGTCATGGCAATCAATGCCTTTGAATCCACAGGTCCGCCCATGACGGCTCGTCAAATCAGAGCCTGGATGACCAGCGACCCCACTTTATCTCTAGTTAAAAGATGCGTTTTAACCGGTGACTGGGCAGAGGCTCGCGATGCCTGCAACGAGGAGGTCAAACCCTTCCATAGGTGCATGCGTGAACTCTCACTACAGGCAGACTACCTGATGTGGGGCAGCCGAGTAGTATGCCCTAACGAGGCAGGGAGGCGTTTGTCCGGGAGCTCCATTGCGAGCACCCGGGGATCATTCTTATGAAGGCCATAGCCAGATCTCATGTCTGGTGGCCTGGCATTGACGCGGACTTGGAGCTCTGTGTCCGTCGGTGCACTATTTGTGCCCAACTCAGTAATGCCCCCAGGGAGGCCCCCCCTAAGCCCCTGGCCCTGGTCCACCAAACCGTGGTCACGGGTGCATGTAGACTATGCAGGCCCATTCATGGGCAAAATGTTCCTCGTAGTCGTTGATGCATTTTCAAAGTGGATCGAGTGCACCATTTTAAACTCGAGCACCACCTTCACCACTGTGGAGAGCTTTAGAACCATGTTTGCAACGCATGGCATTCCTGACATATTGGTCAGTGATAGTGGTCCATGCTTCACCAGCGCAGAATTTCACGATTTTATAGTTGACCACAGTATAAATCACGTTAGGACGGCACCGTTCAAGCTCTCGTTAATCCTCCAGACATGCATGAAATTGTTGAGGCTAAGCGTCAAAAGCTAACTGAGTACCATGACCGAAATTCGAGGGGGAGGTGGAATGAGATAGGAGACAAAGTGTTTGTGCTAAACTATGGCCGGGGTCCCAAATGGCTTGCAGGGACAGTAACAGACAAAGAGGGAAACAGGCTACTGGTTGTACAAATGGACAATGGCCAAACCTGCCGGAGGCATGTAGACCAAGTAAAAAGTAGATTCACTGATAACACTGAAGAACCAGAGGCAGACTACAATGTGGAACTCACACCTCGCCTGGTGGAACAACCTGAGGAAAGGGCAGTCTCAACAGACAGCCCAGGCGAGATACCAGCAATCACACCGAATGAAACAGACAGCCCAGACGAGATACCAGCAATCACACTGAATGAAAAACAGGCACCAAGGCAAACAACTGAACCACAACTAAGACGCTCCACGCGAGAGCGCAGACCACCTGAGAGACTGAATCTATAAAGGCAATAAGACCTTGGGGGAGGGTGATGTCATGTATCTCACATTACTGTATATAACTGTATCTTACTATGCTATACATGACTGTAACAATAAGCATACCTTACCACCAGGGGTGCACTTGCAGGAGACACTCCATACCTGTCTCACTGAGGTATAAAAAGGGAGGTCTCAGGCAAGTGCGGGACTGGAGAGCTGGAATTAAAGGTGCAGGTCCTGAGTGACCTTGACTTCTCATGTAAGTCAGTACATTAGAGTCAGGACTTAACAAATAAGATCATGGCTGATCTGATCATGGACTCAGCTCCACTTCCCTGCCCGCTCCCTATAACCCTTTACTCCCTTACCACTCAAAAATCTGTCTATCTCCGCCTTAAATATATTCAATGACCCAGCCTCCACAACTCTCTGGGGCAGAGAATTCCACAGATTTACAACCCTCTGTGAGAAGAAATTTCTCCTCATCTCAATTTTAAATGGGCGGCCCCTTATTCGAAGACTATGTCCCCTAGTTTTAGTTTCCCCTATGAGTGAAAATATCCTCTCTGCATCCACCTCGTTGAGCCCCCTCATTATCTTATAAGTTTCAATGAGATCACCTCTCATTCTTCTGAACTCCAATGTGTATAGGCCCAACCTACTCAACCTATCCTCATAAGTCAACCCCTTCATCTCCGGAATCAATCTAGTGAACCTTCTCTGAAAGGCCTCCAATGCAAGTATATCCTTCCTTAAATACGGAGATCAAAACTGCACGCAGTACTCTAGGTGTGGTCTCTCCTATACCCATCATCATCATTATCATAGGTAGTCCCTCGAAATCGAGGAAGACTTGCTTCCATTCTAAAAGTGAGTTCTTAAGTGACTGAATAGTCCAATACAGGAATTACGGTCTCTGTCACAGGTGGGACAGACAGTCGTTGAGGGTAAAGGAGGGTGGGACTGGTTTGCCACACGCTCCTTCCGCTGCCTGCGCTTGGTTTCTGCATGCTCTCGGCGATGAGACTCAAGGTGCTCAGCGCCCTCCCAGATGCTCTTCCTCCACTTAGGGCGGTTTTTGGCCAGGGGACTCCCAGGTGTCGGTGGGGATGTTGCATTTTATCAAGGAGGCTTTGAGGGTGTTCTTGAAGCGTTTTCTGTGCCAACTTTGGGCTCGCTTGTCGTGTAGGAGTTCCAAGTAGAGAGCTTACTTTGGGAGTCTTGTGTCAGACATGCGAACAATGTGGCCCGCCCAACTGAACTGGTCGAGTGTGTTCAGTGCTTCGATGCTGAGGATGTTGGCCTGATCGAGGATGCTCACGTTGGTGCGTCTGTCCTCTCAGGGGATTTGCAGGATCTTGCGGAGACATCGTTGGTGGTATTTTTCCAGTGATTTGAGGTGTCTACTGTACATGGTCCACGTCTCTGAGCCATGCAGGAGGCCGGGTATCGCTACAGCCCTGTAGACCATGAGCTTGGTGCCAGATTTGAGGGCCTGATTTTCGAACACTCTTTTTTCCTCAGGCGGCCGAAGGTTGCACTAGCGCACTGGAGGCGTTGTTGAATCTCGTCATCAATGTCTGCCCTTGTTGATAATAGGCTCCCGAAGTATGGAAAGTGGTCTACGTTGTCCAGGGCCGCGCCATGCATCTTGATGACTCTAGGGTAGTGCTGTGTGGTGTGGTCATGTTGGTGTGGTGGAGGACCTTTGTCTTACAGATGTTTAGTGTAAGGCCCATGCTTTCATGCGCCTCAGTGAAGATGTTGACTATGACTTGGAGATCAGGCTCTGAATGTGCGCAGACACATGCATCATTGTACAGTTGTAGCAGGACTTCTCTGCTTTTATACTCTATCCCCCTTGCAATAAAGGCCAACATTCCATTTGCCTTCCTGATTACTTGCTGTACCTGCAGACTAACTTTCTATGTTTCATGCACAAGGACCCCCAGGTCTCTCTGTACTGCAGCACTTTACAATTTCTCTCCATTTAAATTATAATTTGCTTTTCTATTATTTCTGCCAAAGTGGATAACCTCACATTTTCCCACATTATATTCCATCTGACAAATTTTTGCCCACTCACTTAGCCTGTCTATATCCCTTTGCAGATTTTTTGTGTCCTCACAATTTGCTTTGCCACCTATTTTTGCATCATCAACAAACTTGTCTACATTACACTCGGCCCCTTCACGCAATTCATTAATATAGATTGTAAATAGTTGAGGACCCAGCACCGATCCCTGCGGCACCCCACTAGTCACTGTTTGCCAAATGGAAAATGACCCATTTATCCCGACTCTCTATTTTCTGTTCGTTAACCAATCCTCTATCCATGCTAATATATTACCCCCAACCCCGTGAACTTTTATCTTGTGCAGTAACCTTTTATGTGGCATCTTATCGAATGCCTTCTGGAAATCCAAATACACCACATCCACTGGTTCCTCCTTATCCACCCTGCTCATTACATCCTCAAAGAACTCCAGCTAATTTGTCAAACATGATTTCCCTTTCATAAAACCATGCTGACTCTGCTTGATTGTCCTGCTACTGCTTCCTTAATAATGGACTCCAGCATTTTCCTAACGACAGCGAAGGTGCTACTCACTGAGCCATAATTGACACTTTAAGTGAATAGACCGATGAAATATTCCACTGCACTTCCTGAGCTACCTAACAACAGTTTTCAAAAATATTTTTGTACTTCATAAAAGAAGCTGTTTGACACAATATAATGATTGCTACCATCCACCACCAACCTCCTCCGCCTCGCTGAACTTGTTCTCACATTGAGCAACTTCTCCTTTGACTTCACTCACCTCCTCCATCTTAAAGGTGTTGCTATGGGAACCCGCATGGATCTTAGCTATGCCTACCTTTTCGTGGGATATGTGGAACATTCTTTATTCCATTCCTACCCAGGTCCCTTCCCTCATCTCTTTTTCTGGCACACTATATTGGTGCCGTTTCCTCATAAGAACATGAAATAGGAGAGGAGTAGGCCATTTGGCCCCTCGAGCCTGCTCCGCCATTCAATAAGATCATGTCTGATCTTCTCCCTCAACTCCACCTTCCCACACTATCCCCATATCACTTAATTCCCTTAGTTCCCCGAAAATTATCGACCTCTTTCTTGAATATACTCAACGACTGAGCATCCACAGCTCTCTGGGGTAGAGCATTCCAAATATTCACAATCCTTTGAGTGAAGAAATTGCTCCTCAAACTCAGTCCTAAATGGCCAACCCCTGATTCTAAGACTGTGACCCTGTGTTCTAGATTCCCCAGCCAAGGGAAACATTTTCTCAGCATTAACCCTGACAAGCCCCTTAAGAATTTTATATGTTTCAATGAGATCACCTCTCATTCTTCTAAACTCTAGGGAATATAGGCCTAGTCGACTCAATCTCTTCCCATAGGGCAATTCCCTCATCCCAGGAACCAGTCTGGTGAACCTTTGTTGCAGTCCCTCTAAGTCAAGTATGTCTTTCCTTAGGTAAGGTGATCAAAACTGAACACAGTACTCCAATGCCCTGTATAATTGTAGTATGACTTCTTTACTCTTAACAAAAGCTAACATGTCATTTGCGTTCCTAATTTCTTGCTGTACCTGCATGTTAACTTTCTGTGATTCCTGTACAAGAACACTCAGGTCCCTGTGAATGTAAACATTTCCCAGTCTCTCCCCATTCAAACAATATTCTGCTTTTTTGTTTTTCCTACCAAAGTGGATAACATCACACTGCCCCACATTGTATTCCATTTGCCATGTTCTTGCCCACTCAGTCAACCTGTCTATATCTCTCTGCAGCCTCCTTCTGCAGCTTACTTTCCCACCTAACTTTGTATCATCAGCAAACTTGGATACGTTACACTCAGTCCCTTCATCTAAGTCATTAATATAGATTGCAAATAGCTGAGACCCCAGCACTGATTCTTGCGGTACCCAGCTAATTAAAGCCTGCCAACCTGAAAAAGTCCCGTTTATGCCTACTCTCTGTTTCTGTCTGTTAACCAATCCTCAATCCATGCTAATATATTATCCCCAATCCCATGAGTCCTAATTTTATGGAGTGTGGTCAGTGCTTCGATACTGACGTTGGTGCGCCTATCCTCCCAGATATTCCATTCCTCGACTAATAAAGGCAACGATTCCATACGCCTTCTTAAACACCTTACCTGCCTGGCCTGCTACCTTGTCGGCACTTAGTCCTATTAATTTCTCCAGTACTGTATCTTTATTTATACTAATTTCCTTCAGTTCCTCATTCTCTCCAGACCCTTTTTTCCCTATTATTTCCGGAATGTTTTTTGTGCCATCTACAGTGAAGACAGATACAAAGTATTTGTTTAATATCTCTGCCATTTCCTTACTGCCCATTATAATTTCTCCTGTCTGAGCCTCTAATGGGCCCACATTTACTTTCACTATTCTCTTCTTATTTACATACCTATAGAAAGGTTTACCATCAGTTTTTATGTCTCTTGCTAATGTACTCTCATATTCCTTTTTCTCTTTCCTTACCAATTTCTTGGTCCTCCTTTTCTGAATTCAAAAATAGGGTTCAATTTTGGCCAAACCCGTTTTTTAGCGTACTTACCCGAGTTGCACCACTTCAGTATGTCCGGAGATGTCTGGCCTCTTCTCTGCTGCCACGCAGTGTGGCCAGTTGCCTCGGGGGTGGGGGGGGATGGAGCCTGCGTTCTGCGCTGGAAAATGTGCCGGGACGCCCGCACATGCGCAGTGGAGAATAGTGATGGCCCCGCGCATGCGCAGTAGCGCTCCGAGTCTGCGTGCCTTCTGTGCTGCAGCTATGAGGAGTCCTTGCATGAAATACAGACTTCAGGGCCGGTTCCACGGGCCTCTGTTTGCAGTGTGATAAGCCAGGACGGTCATACTGACCAGGGCTGCAGTGAAGAAACCTCAGCCATGCACCCGAGATTTATCCAGCCTGCGGAGGGCAGTCTCTCGGTGCTGGGCACGACACTGCTGCAGACATGCAAGGAACCAGACTTCAAAAGCAACTAACAGTAAGTATTTCATTCTGAAGATTCTTAATCGGAGTTGCTTTTAATTGTGATCAGTGTGGTGCTGCATGTCCTGATAGCTCTGCTGCCTATACTGGAGCTGAATGGGTAGGGAAGGGGTGATCGCCACACACCAGCTACAGACCACAGAGTTCCTCTTCTCCCAAACCAGCCTCTCCGTTGAATTGCTCCCTCTCGCCCCTAGCCCAGACCGAGTGGCCTCCCGGTGCGTTCTCCTGCCCCTAGCCCAGGCCGAGTGGCCTCCCGGTGCGTTCTCCTGCCCCTAGCCCAGGCCGAGTGGCCTCCCAGTGCGTTGTCCCACCCCTAGCCCAGGCCGAGTGGTCTCCCGGTGCGTTGTCCTGCCCCTAGCCCAGATCGAGTGGTCTCCCGGTGCGTTGTCCTGCCCCTAGCCCAGGCCGAGTGGTCTCCCGGTGAGTTGTCCCGCCCCTAGCCCAGGCCGAGTGGTCTCCCGGTGCGTTGTCCCGCCCCTAGCCCAGGTCGAGTGGTCTCCCGGTGAGTTGTCCCGCCCCTAGCCCAGGCCGAGTGGTCTCCCGGTGCGTTGTCCCGCCCCTAGCCCAGGTCGAGTGGTCTCCCGGTGAGTTGTCCCGCCCCTAGCCCAGGCCGAGTGGTCTCCCGGTGCTTTGTCCCGCCCCTAGCCCAGGCCGAGTGGTCTCCCGGTGCGTTGTCCCGACCCTAGCCCAGGCCGAGTGGTCTCCCGGTGCGTTGTCCTGCCCCCTAGCCCAGGCCGAGTGGCCTCCCGCACTGGCCCGTTGCCTTCCCAGGCCGAGTGCAGAAAGGTGAATTGCAGTTTGAAGTTGAAGGTAGGACTTTAATTTTTTATTTCTTATTTTAATTGTGCAAAGGAAGGATGGTTTTGCAAGTCTGTTCCCTAAGGCTTGGTTGGTTCAGACCCAGGTCCTCTCCGCTTCCCGCCCCTAGCCGAGGTCGAATTGTCTCCGATGTATTTACCTTTTTCTTTAACTCTCCGTAAAGGTTTTCTGAAGTGGCCACATACGCTGGCCTAAGCAGAAATGAAGTAACTGTTAGCCAAAGTTGTCTAAATGGCCAGAACTGGTGTCGGTGGCTGGTAACGCCCCCTTTTGAGAAAAAAAAACTAACCTAAAAAAAACATAACTAGGTGAGTTACGCTGGTGCAAATGATTAGGGAAACTGGGGATTTTTATGTTAGGCCAGAAAAAGGAGCCTACTCCAAAAAAAAGAGCAACTCCTGGGGAAAATTGAGCCCACTGAATGGTTACAGCACAGAAGGAGGCCATTCAGCCGGTCGAGCCCGTGCCGGCTTTCTGCAATGGCATTCCAGCCAGTCCCACTCCCCCTGCCCTTTCCCCATAGCCCTGCTGATGTTTTTCCTTCAGATACTTATCCAATTCCCTTTTGAAAGCTGTGATTGAGTCTGCCTCCACCACCCTCTCAGGCAGCGCATTCCCGATCCTAGCCACTCGTTGCGTAAAAAGGTTTTTCCTCATATCGCCTTTGGTTCTTTGACCAATCGCCTTAAATCTGTGTCCTCTGGTTCTCGACCCTTCCGCCAAAGGATGATTTTGAACACCTCTATCAAATCTCCTTTCAACCTTCTCTGCTCTAAGGAGAACAACCCCAGCTTCTCCAGTCTATCCACGTAACTGAAGTCCCTCATCCCTGGAACCATTCTCGGAAATCTTTTCTGCACCCTCTCTAAGGCCTTCACATCCTTCCTAAAGTGCGGGGCCCAGAATTGGACACAATGCTCCAGTTGAGGCCAAACCAGTGTTTTATACAGGTTCATCATAACTTCCTTGGCCTTTATTGCAAAGGGGATTGAGTATAAAAGCAGGGAAGTCTTGCTACAGTATTGGTGAGGCCACACCTTGAATACTGCGTGCAGTTTTGGTTTCCATATTTATGAAAGGATATAGTTGCTTTGGAGGCAGTTCAGAGAAGGTTCACTCGGTTGATTCCGGAGATGAGGGGGTTGACTTATGAGGAAAGGTTGAGTAGGTTTGGCCTCTACTCATTGGAATTCAGAAGAATGAGAGGTGATCTTATCGAAACGTATAAGATTGAGGGGGCTTGACAAGGTGGATGCAGAGAGGATGTTTCTACTGGTGGGGGAGACGAGAACTAGAGGGCATAGTCTTAGGATAAGGGGCTGTCCATTTAGATGAGGAGAAATTTCTTCTCTCAGAGGGTTGTGAATCTGTGGAATTCGCTGCCTCAGAGAGCTGTGGGAACTAGGACATTAAATACATTTGACAGAAAGACAGTTTCTTAAATGATAAGGGGATAAGGGGTTATGGGGAGCGGGCAGGGAAGTGGATCTGAGTCCATGATCAGATCAGCCATGATCTTATTGAATGGTGGAGCAGCCTCGAGGGGCCTTATGGCCTACTCCTGTTCCTATTTCTTATGTTCTTATGGAAACATAGAAAATAGGTGCAGGAGCAGGTCATTCGGCCCTTCGAGCCTGCACCACCATTCAATATGATCATGACTGATCATGCAACTTCAATACCCCACTCCTGCCTTCTCTCCATGCCCCCTGATCCCTTTAGCCGTAAGGGCCACATCTAACTCCCTTTTGAATATATCCAACGAACTGGACTCAACAACTTTCTGTGGTAGAGAATTCCACAGGTTCACAATTCTCTGGGTGAAAAAGTTTCTCCTCATCTCGGTCCTAAATGGCTTACCCCTTATCCTTAGATTGTGATCCCTGATTCTCGACTTCCCCAACATCAGGAACATTCTTCCTGCATCTAACCCGTCCAATCCCTTCAGAATTTTATATGCTTCTATGAGATCCCCTCTCATTCTTTTAAATTCCAGTGAATATAAGCCTAGTCAACCCAGTCTTTCTCCAAATGTCAGTCCTGCCATCCTGGGAATCAGTCTGGTGAACCTTTGCTGCACTCCCTCAATAGCAAGAATGTCCTTCCTCAGATTAGGAGACCAAAACCGCACACAATACTTAAGGTGGGGTCTCACCAAGGCCCTGTACAACTGCAGCAAGACTTCCCTGCTCCTATACTCAAATCCTCTCGCTATGAAGACCAACATGCCATTTGCTTTCTTTACTGCCTGCTGTACATTATGTTCTTATATTCCTTGCTTTTGTACTCTATGGCTCTATTTACGAATCCCATGATCCAGTACGCTTTTTTAATCGCTTTCTCAATTTGCCCTGCCACCTTCAACAATTTGTGCACCCCCTTTAGAATTTTACCCGTTCGTTCATATTGCCTTTGCTCATACTAAAATGTATCGCTTCACACTTTTCTGCGTTAAATTTTATCTGCCACGTGTCCGCCTATTTCACCAGCCTGTCTATGTCCTCTTGAAGTCTATCACTATCCTCCTCACTGTTCACTTTACTTCCAAATTTTGTGTCATCTGCAAAGTTTGAAATTGTACCCAAATCTAAGTAATGAAAGAAAAGCAGTGGTCCCAGTACCAACTCCTGGGGAACACCATTGTATACCTTCCTCCAATCCAAAAAACAACCGTTCACCACTACTCTCTGTTTCCTGTCACTGAGCCAATTCTGTATCCCTGCTGCCACTGTCCCTTTTATTCCATGGGCTTCAACTTTGTTGGCAAACCGATTATATGGCAATTTATCAAACACCTTTTGGAAGTCCATGTACACAACATCAACTGCATTACCCTCATCAACCCTCTCTGTTACCTCATCAAAAAATTCTATCAAGTTAGTTAAACACGATTTGCCTTTAACAAATCCGTGCTGGCTTTCCTTAATTAATCCACACTTGTCCAAGTGACTGGTAATTTTGTCCCTGATTATCATTCCTATCGCACTACTGTGGTTAAACTGACTGGTCCACAGTTGCTGGGTTTATCCTTATATCCTTATATCCTTTTTTGAACAAGGATGTAATATTTGCAATTCTCCAGTCCTCTGGCACCAGCCCTGTAACCAAGGAGGATTGGAAGATTATGGCCAGTACCTCCATAATTTCCACCTTTACTTCCCTCAGCATCCTAGGATGCATCCCATCTGGTCCTGGTGATTTATCTGCTTTTACAGCCAGCCTTTCTAGCTCCTCCTCCTCATCAATTTTTAACCCATCCAGTATCTCAACTACCTCCTCTTTCATTATATCTTTGGCAGCATCTTCTTCCTTGATGAAGACAGATGCAAAATATCAATTAGTACCTCAGCCATACCCTCTGCCTCCAAGCGTAGGTCTCCATTTTGGTCCCTAATCGGCCCCACCCCCTCCTCTTACTACCCGTTTACTGTTTCTATGCCGATAGAATATTTTTGGATTACCTTTTACTACTTACTACTCTTTTTGGCAACATTATAAGCCTCTTCCTTTGATCTAATATCTTTAACCTCTTGTTAGCCAAGGTTGGATCACTTTTCTTGTGGGGTTTTGTGCCTTAAAGGAATGTATGTTTGTTATAAATTATGTATTAAGTCTTTAAATGCTAGCTTTTGCTTATCTACTGTCATACCTTTTAATGTAGTTTACCAATCTACCATAGTCAATTCGCCCCTCATACCTACGCAGTTTGCATTATTTCGATTTAAAACCCTAGTTTTGGACTTAACTAAATCACTTTCAAACTCAATATAAAATTCTATCATATTATGGTCAGTCTTTCCTAAAGACCCCTTTACTACAAGGTTATTAATTAACTCTTTTGCATTGCCCAATACTAGATCTAAAATAGCCTGTTCCCTAGTTGGTTCCTCAACATATTGATCTAGGAAACTATCTTGTATACATTCCATGATCTCTCCCTGAATTAGAAAATGTCATTCACTTTGTTTCTAATTTCCACCCTTCCCTAACCATCACATGGTCCATATCCGACTCTTCCCTTCCCTTCCTCTACTTCTCTGTCTCCATTTCTGGGGATAGGCTATCGTCAAGCACCCACTATAAGTCCACTGACTCTCACATTACCTGGAGTACACTTCCTCCCATCCGCTTCCTGTAAGGACTCTATTCCATTCTTCTAGTTTCTCCGTCTCTGTCGCATCTGTTCTGACGATACTACCTTCCATACTAGTGCTTCCGTTATGTCTTCCTTTTTCCTCAACTGAGGATTGCCCTCCACCGTGGTTGACATGGTCCTCGACCGTGTCCGTTCCATTTCTTGCACTTCTGTTCTCACCCCTTCCCCTCCCTCCCGAACCACAATAGGGTTCTCCTTGTCCTCACCTTTCACCCCACCAGCCTCCAAATTCAACGGATCATCCTCCACCATTTCCGCCACCTCCAGCGTGATCCCACCACCAAAAGTATTTTCCCCTCCCCTCCTCTTTCAGCATTCCAAAGGGACCGCTCCCTCCGTGACACCCTGGTCCACTCCTCAATCATCCCCAACGCCCCTTCTCCTTCCCAAGGTGCCTTCCTGTGCAAGTGCAGCCTAACACCTGCCCTTTTACCCCCTCCCTTCCCACTGTCCAGGGCCACAAGGTGAAACAGCGATTTACTTATACTTTTTCAATTTAGTATACAATTTAGTATACTGTATTCACTGCTCATGATGTGGTCTCCTCTACATTGGGGAGACCAAGCGTAGATTGAGTGACTGCTTTGCGGAGCACCTCCGTTCAGTCTGTAAGTATGACCCTGAGCTTCCGGTCGCCTGTCACTTTAATTCTCCGCCCCACTCCCACTCTGACCTCTCCGGCCTCGACCTCCTACACTGTTCCATCGAAGCTCAACACAAGCTCGAGGAACAGCACCTCATCTCTCAATTAGGCTCTTTACAGCCTTCTGAACTCAACATCGAGTTCATCAATTTCAGACCGTATCCTCTGCGCTGGGGGTCTGGAACTCAGTGCCTGAAAGGGTGGGAGAGGCAGAAACCCTCAAAGCTTTTGAAAAGTATTTGGATGTACACCTGAAGTGCTGCAATCTAAAGGACTGCGGACCACGAGCTGGAAAGTGAGATGAGGCTGGATAGCTCTTTGACGGCCAGCAGACATCATGGGCCAAATGGCCTCCTTCTGTGCCATAAATTACAGTGATTCTATGATTCTAACTAATTTTTACATTTTTAAATAACAATGGGGTTGTAGGGCAGATTTTCCTGTTCTTGCACCTAGGTATATTGGATCACCTAGACACAGCAGTAAATCGAACAGATGATATTAGGTCAGCTGACCATAAGCTTGGTCAGTATCAATATACCCAAACACAGGAACAAAGACATTTATCCTGCAATCTTTGAGCTTATATTCTAGGTTTCAATTGGACTCATTTTGTTTGCTCTCTGGCCTCTGCATCAGAAGACTGTGCATTCAAGTCCCTTGCTGGACATAAGCACATTATCCAGGCTGACACTTCAATTCAGTCTTATAGGATTGCTGCATTGTCAGAGGTGATGTCCTTTGGAGCAGATATTAAACAGAGGCACTATCTGCCGGTTCAGGTGGATGTACACGATTCAATGGCGTGAGTCAGTCGAGGAGGCGGGAGCTCGGAGCAGCGCAAGTCCGGGGTCGGCGAGAGGCGTACCGGTGCAGCTGCAGTGGGGACAGAAGGCAAAAAAGTAAAAAGAAATCGAAAGGTGACATCACAGCCAAGGGGGTAAGTGATTGATAAGTAGTTTTTCTTTTTCTTTTCTATTTCAGTAATGAACCTTTAGCATTGTTGTTGCCAAATTAGGTTAATCTAGGGGATAAGTTATGGTAGTAGAGCTCGGACACGTGTTATGCTCCTACTGTACCATGTGGGAACTCAGGGACGCTTCCGGTGTCCCTGACGACTACGTGTGCGGGAAGTGTATCCGCCTCCAGCTCCTGACGAACCGCGTTGCGGAACTGGAGCTGAAGGTGGATTCACTCGGGAGCATCCACGATGCTGAGAATGACGTGAATAGCACGTTTAGTGAGCTGGTCTTACCGCAGGTAAAGGGTCCACAGCCAGATAGGGAATGGAAGACCAACAGGAAGAGCAGTGCAAGGAAAGTAGTGCAGGAATCCCCTGCAGTCATCCCCCTGCAAAACAGATACACCGCTTTGGGTACTGTTGAGGGGGATGACTCATCAGGGGAGAGCAGCAGCAGCCAAGTTCATGGTACCGTGGGTGGCTCTGCTGCACAGGAGGGCAGGAAAAAGAGTGGGAGAGCAATAGGGATAGGGGATTCTATTGTAAGGGGAATAGATAGGCGTTTCTGCGGCCGCAACCGAGACTCCAGGATGGTATCTTGCCTCCCTGGTGCAAGGGTCAAGGATGTCTCGGAGCGGGTGCAGGGCATTCTGAAAAGGGAAGGTGAACAGCCAGTTGCCGTGGTGCATATAGGTACCAACAATATAGGTAAAAAACGGGATGAGGTCCTGCAAGACGAATTTAGGGAGCTAGGAGTTAAATCAAAAAGAAGGACCTCAAAAGTAGTAATCTCAGGATTGCTACCAGTGCCACGTGCTAGTCAGAGTAGGAATCGCAGGATAGCTCAGATGAATATGTGGCTTGAGCAGTGATGCAGAGGGGAAGTATTCAAATTCCTGGGACATTGGAACCAG